>NC_142685.1:63050530-63353560 GCF_056320005.1 Nelumbo lutea | reverse complement strand
TCTGATGTAGCACACGTGTACACATACACATACGTGCACCCACACCCTGACCTAGCTCACTGCGTGCGTGTGAAAAGCACCCCAAACCCCTCCCCCCTCACATGTATGGGAATAGTTATAGTGCTTTCCTCCTATGGGCCTACACCCACTCCCATGCCCCAACCCGGCTAGACATACATGTTGAAAAGCACCCTCTACCCCCCTCACATGCATGGGAATATCTATAATGCTTTCCTCCTATGGGTCCCTACCCATAAAGAGAGCAAAACTATAGATATATTCCACTTCTACTCCTTTCCGAAACAATATGGGACAAGGAGTCTTCCCATTTATTCAAGCGAAGGAAGAGGAAAAGACAAAACTCAAAATATAAGGGAGGGAGGAAAGAGATTCTTGAAATTTTGAATCTCCCTCCAACACTCTTTGGGGGATTTCTGTATTGGAAGAGCTATTAAAATTTCTATTTGCTCTCTTGTGGAATTGGAAGCCCAAGATGCTCTTGCTGCTATTCGACTTTCCCTTAAAGTCGGGTGCTCATTCTATCATTTTAGTGGGAGACTCTCAACTCGTTACAAAGAGTTTGCTTGAGGATGATTGCCCTATCCCTTGGCGTATCAAGTCCTTGATTTCTGATTGCAAACTCAATGTCTTCACTCCCTCACTGCTCAGTTCATTGGATTTCAAGACATGGAAACAAGACTGCCTATGTGGTAGCCAAACATGCTCTTAGTATTGTTCATACCTGGAGATCTCCTCCAGCTTTCTTACTTGATACTCTTTCTTCTGATTGTATTTCTGAGCAGTAAGAAATGATTCTGGCCTTGGTGCCATGGATTTCCTGATTGTATTTCTTCTGATTACATATATATATATATATATAAGGTATTTTTTCTCTCAACGAAAATATGCCATGGATATCCTCACTGACATGGGCCTACCCATTTGATTGTCGACCATCTTCTCTTCCCATGGATATTCTCACTGCCGAAGCGGAATTCCACTCTATGGCCAGTGCATCTTGCGAAATTCAATGGCTACAATACCTATTACATGAATGTATGTAACACATTGAACTGGACTTCATGTGAGCTCCACTTCTCAATTGGCCCATATTTTCACTAAGCCTTTGGGCTTCTGTACATTATTCAGCAAGTTATCGAATACAAACAAATTTTTCTTAATCTTTTTAAACTTAATTTATTAGTGATTTATAATTATCCTAATCTAATATGAATTTGGTGGATTGGATTTGATTAAAACTGGAATATTAATAGGTCAATTTTGGTTTTAGGTACGACTCCGGATCTCCTGTCCACAAAAACTTTGCCCACCTCTACCCACAACACACTACTCTCCGTGAATTGGGAACATCTCCCCCTGCATAATACTATGTAGAGGATGAGATGTTCTCCATGTATGGCTGTAATAAATGTGAGCAGAGTCCATTTTAACTCTGACGGGATGCAGTTCTAATGTCCTTTGTGTACTATTGACAAATAAATTATTAAAGCGTGTTTCATTTATAATCATAAAATAAACTTTCATTTATTTAATAGTGCTTAACAATGTTTCAATTTCAGACATTGAGAGATGGGAGTCTGTATCTCCTGCCCACAAGAACTCTGCCCATGTTTATCGGAGCCACAAATAGAGAACATCTCATCCTCTGCATAGTATTATGCAGGGAGAGATGTTCCTAATTCATGGGGAGCAGTGTATTATGGGTAAGCGTTGGTGATCGGACTCTTGAGATGGCAGTCTAGACATGAGGCCATTTATGACCAAATAATATCACAGAAATAAAGGCTTTCTCAACAAAAAGCCCGTGCAAAAAGTGTCCATCCAAACGCTTAAAAAGTGCTTTTTAAAAAAGCACTTCGGGTGTTTTCCCATGTTTAGAGTAAAAAACACTCCCAAATATCGCCTTCATCGACTTCTATTTACATTGGTAAGTGGTTCCCGAGCTGGGATCAAATCCTGCCTTCGCCCACCCTCAACTCAAGTTCCACCCCCACCCAAAAAAAGGGGCAAACCAACATGTCAAGAATAAAAAAGTTAGGAAAAAATCTATACTGCCGGAAGGGCATTGAGTCAATCCCACCCCCTGAATTTAATAAACAATCACCTAATTGATCAACAGTTTTATGATACTGATCGTTGGTTACAAGTTTTCCCGATACTAGGTACCTGTTATCAGTTGAGTGCTGATGCCTTGTTTCGGATTTTGGAGTTGGAATTTTCAAAATCCTTCAACACCAACACTGAATCAGGACCATTCATTGGTGATCAGGATGTGATTTTGTTTTTTTTTCTCATTTTGTACAATATGGCATATGCTTGTTCGTTTGTGGTTCTGGCCTTCAGAATTAGAGGACCCAAAATACGGTGGGTCCACTGAATGAATTGTCCAAATGTGGTGTGATTTTAAATCCCACTATCATCGTCCCTATAATAAAAGAATTGTATGATTAAGGTGTGATTTTAAAACTGACCCGGTGACTGAACCGGTCAGGGGTTCGGCTACCGGGTCGAACGGTCCAATTGTTTGAATGGTTAATTATTCAGTTCAATGGTTCATTGACCAAAATCAATGGTTTTGAGGGAAAAATCCAGTTTTTGGGAAAAACAGAACCAGTCACCTGACTGGTTCTCGGTTTTTCCAATTCAACTGTCCGATCCGATCCAGTTTTGAAAACCATTTTATACTGTTTACTTGTGATTTTAAATCCCGCTATTATCATTTTTATAAAAAAAGAATTGTGTAATTGTTTAGACTGTTGATGTAATGTTATACTGTTCACTTAAAAGAGTAACCATCTCCGATTGTAAAATAGTGATTAATTCCAAAAAAAATATGGTGGGTCTGAAACCATACCATACTCTCTTTATACATATTGCTTAGAAAGAGGGAATTCTTCGCTGGTGTAATACTTGATTCGACTTGTGATCTTTAATGAGACTTCGACCAGTTAAAAACGAAGGAAAAATCTATGGTGGCGGAAAGACCAATCAAAACCCCTCATTTTGATGAAACCCCACCTCTTTATTTACCACTTTTAAATAAGAGTACCACATTCCCGTATCAAAGTCAAGCCCAGGATATGATAATCCTTGGTTCAGACTTGAGACGACGACCCTTCAAGCCAAATCATAGACGTCCGCCCTTAAATTGTGACAGGATATTCCATCCCCCACCTGCCACTGTTGCCAACTGTACAAATTCATAAAAATGATGTGATCGATTGAACAATAAAAACCCCATTTCTTTTGACTTCACATCAGTCCCCCACAAGGGGCTCCCCACCGATGTGCTGTGAGATATTGTGGGGCGCCTCCTTATGAGGGGCTGATGTGAACTCATTTCTTTTCTACCTGCTCATCACATCAATGCCACCTCAATGATACTACAACTGTACATTAGCAACATCCCCCATGAATGGTAACATACAAACATGTAAGATGTTCTCAATGTACAGTTGTAATGAGCCACGGGTAGGGTTATTGTGTGTAGGCCATCCTAACTCGAAACCGGATTCAGGTGGTGCAAAGCCCATTCAAACACCCATTATTTTTTTTCTTTTTTTTTTATCAATAACATCAATTTCATTAAATTAAGAGAATACAGGGAAATGAATATAAAGGGAAATAAAATAACTTAACTCCCCAAAAAACAGAAAACTCGGGGAAAGCAAAGAAAATAAAAACTAGTCCAAAAAACAGTTTCTCTTTGGCCAATCCGTCCGTAAATGAGTTGGCACTCCTCTTCACCCAGTTGTACTGAATCTCTATGTCCCTACCCAGCCATAAGAACTGTTTTTTCTCATTGTTAAAGTTCCACAAACCACTGTCCTCTGTCTTCAACCAATTAATCCACCTTCGAGTCACCTTCCAGAATCAAACGGCTAATATTTAGATCTTTTACTCTTCGAATTCCTTCAAGCACTGCAAGGATCTCAACCCTAAGAGAGACCTTCTCCAATAGGGCCAGAGAAAAAAGCAATAACAATCCCTTCCTCATTCCTGAAGACTCCTCCAATCCCAGACGGCCCTAGATTCCTTACAATGCTACCATCAAAATTCAGCTTTGAAAAGCCCGAGGGGAGAGGGGACCAAAACGGACAAAGAGTCCTCTTGCATCTTGCAGTGAAAGAAATCTCTTTCCAGTTTCTTAGCAAATCATCCATAGGACAATCTAAAAACAACTCCAAAGATTTTAGCCAGTGGACCGCTCTTATAAGGATTCGATCTAATAAATCTTCCAAAGTTTTTTCCTTGTCAAAAAATATGCGTGAATTTCTTTCTTCCCACAAAGACCAGCAAATCGCTGCCCTAATACACCTCCACAATCTTCACTCGCTCCTTAGGCCAACTAAAAAAAGAAGGGAAAAACAAACATTGGACAATCTCTGGAGGATACCAAGAACACCCAAAACGGGAGAAAACTCACTCCGAAACAGATTTAGCAACCTTACAAGAGACCATGAGGTAGTAGCCAAATTCCCCATCAGCTTTTACAAAGAACACATCTATTAGGAAATAGGCAATAGTTGGGTCTCTTTCAAACACCCATTATAACTTTGCATTAGGAATATCCCCCATGAAATAAAGCACAGAAGTGCAGAAATATTCCCGATGCACAGCTGTAAAGGCTATTCGAACTAATGGTGTTCGAACGGGCCTTGCACTGACCAGTCTCTCTAACTCACCCCAACTATCTCATAATTTATCCCAATGCAATTCGTATAAACCACAAAGTCAAAGTTCATAAGGGACTGAATAGGTAGATGCATTGAAGTTGAACAAAAAGGTGGTTCAAGCCCTTGAAGGTAATGCTTGCAAGGTTCAAAATACAGATACGCCCAATACGCCGATAGGGGCATATCGGGCATTTCAATACTTGTTTTTCTACTTTTTTTTTTTCAAGACTGGTTCAGGGGAGCTGATCTATAACCCCTCCATCCCCTGAACCGGTTAGACCCCGATACACCCACTGTAGGGGCATATCGGAAGGGTCCCGAAACGATACGTATTGGCCAATACAGCATTGATTTGTTATGACAAGAATGACTATAACACCGGTAGTCATAATTCTATTTCCGGATTGAAAGACAAATTTTAGAGAGAATATCAAATCCAAGTATGACAAGCATTTTCCCACTCATGCAGTAAAGGAAGGGAATTTTATGCACCTTCCTTAGTTGACAAAGCTATAAAGATGAATGTTTCTTTAAGTCCCAACAGTAGCAACGAGTTACAAATTATAGCACCCGTCCTCATAGCTAGCAAGTGTTTTGTTCCAAATCCATCAACCCTCTTCTCCAAATTCTTTTGTGAATCTCTCGTGCACTTCAAGGTCAGCTTTGCTCACTGTAGGCTTCTGTCTTGCAAGCACTTTCTCAAAATCTGTTCTTGTGATTGGTGGGGGAAGAATCTGCACGTGGGATTTCCAGTGGATATTAAATTACTTTGGAATACTAAATCAAGCCAAAAAAAAGGAATACCTCCATTTTTTTAGCATTTCACTCACTAATTCATACCTTCGAAGCAAGGCCTTTTGCTTCAAGTTCCTGCATGGTAATCTGAATAGCTCCTGGTTGCTTTGGTCCACATGGGACCCATGTGTCATCAGATGTCTTTACAAAATACATGGCATCCTGGGTTTTACGAACAGGTTCAAAGAGCACATCCCTGACCTGTCAAGGTAGTAAAATTGGGAACAGATAGCACCACTTAAGCAGGCAAGAATACCACTAATAAGCATTGATGTAGAGACAGCTCCTGTACTTACACAAACAGAAATATCTGAACCTGAGAACCCTTCAGTCCTACGGGCTAGCATTTCAAAGTCACTTTCAGTCAAATTGTTAGGGGTATCTCCTAGATGTACCTACTCAATGCAGAATAATAAATTAATTGGGGAGGCAATAATCATTTCACAAACTGTTAGAGAAAAACACAATTAGGAGTGGGGTGGGGGTGGGGGGGAAGAATCTTAAACCTTAAACATGTGTTGCCTGGCCTTCAAATCAGGGAGAGGAATGTATATTCGTTTGTCAAATCGTCGCCGGATGGCCTGTGATAAACTGTCTATCAACCACAGCAGTACAATTCTTTATTGTTTAAAAATAAATGAGCTTCCATCCATTTGTAAAATGTCACATTTTGTATGTTTCAATTGGTGCATCTTGAAATTTCCCGGTTTTACTTGACTATTCTTTCTGAAGAAAGAATCATAAAAACAAGTAAAGAAATGAATAGCACAGTTGAAACAAATGCATGAATATCCTATGTTTTAATTCCTTGTTGCTGGTTTGAGCAGTGATGGTAACCTAGAAGGTTTCCAGCTTTACCTGATCCAAAGCATAGGGAGTATTTGTGGCTGCAAGAACAAGAACTTTCTGATCATTGTGTCCAACACCCTATAGGAAGATACAGACAAATTAGAACTGAACAATTAAAAACAAAAGTGGGATCTAAGTGTCAACAATCACACATTCAGGTCAAGAAAAGATTATAACTGAACTATGTGAACCTGAAATAATAAGCTGATCATATTTGCAAAGTCTCCAATTTTAAATCCATCATAGATGTTCTAAATCTCATTTAGTTTTTTTTTTCTTTCTTTGGTATATTGCCTCATTTAGTTCAAGCAGCATAACATTCTACTGATTTTGTATGTCCCTTGGAGAACTAACAATCGGATCAATGATAAAAATCTTTTTTCCCTATTTTCCTAGGAAACTACTCAATTCTTGGTGCAACCAACAAAATGCAAATTTTCCTATAGTGAGACAAGTTTAAGGCTTGTTTAGGAAATCTAAAGTTAGGTGGCCATCAATTGTTGACATCTTCTTGTATGGAAACTTGTATATGGGCAGAAACTAGGAGTGCAAGTCAGGCCGGGTTAGGTTGGGTTGAGGTCAACCCTAACCAAACCAAGGTTAGGTTGGGTTGGGTTCAGGTCTGGCTCGGTTTGGGTTTGGGTTGGCCCAACTTCTCTACTTCCTTCTGTCAAATGTACTTATTTCTTAGATCCTAAGGGTTCATTTTAATTCAATATTAGCATTATTATGTGTAAAAGAACATAGTACAATGTTTTAGAAAAAAATTCCCTTGAAACAAAAAAGGCTTGCAATCAATATGCATGCATACATGCTATCATTAATAAAATTCTGTTGATTATCCAAATATATATATATGCATGCATGTATAGATAGATACATAAATAGATAAATATGTATATACATAAATACATTAATACTCGCAGTGAAAAAAAAATACATAAATATATAGATATACATTTATGGGTGCATAGTTGCATATGTGTACATGCATGAATAGTGAATATGCATATATACAAGAACTTACATGCATATATATATATATATATATATATATATAATATTTATACATGCAAATATGAAGTTAAGTCAGGTTTGGGTTGGGTCGGTTTGGTCAAGGCCTCAACCCTAACCCAAGGTTAAGTTGGGTACATAATTCAACCCAAACCCTAGTTTTTCGGGCTGGGTTTGGGCTAACCCAGCCCATGTTGCAGCCCTAGAAGAAACTGTATACAATATTAAACTTCTGATAAATACCTTGGCCAAGTGTCACCTCAATTAAGTGCCTGAAACACCAGTAGGATCTCAATTCTTAATCTTAATTCTTTTCAAACCCCAGAGAGGAACCTAATTTTAGGCCCTGGAGAAGGACAAATGCATCTGCTGCTCTAATGAAGTCTCCCTTCCCAATCGTTCCAAAATGGCTAAACATTAGAACCATCAAGCATATTGTTGCCAGAAATGCTGCAACTCTTTTCACTGTCTCTTATAAGACAAGAAGGTTATTTAATTGTGGGGGAATATCAAAATAATCAATATCAAATAAGATGTATATCCAATTAGCTTGACTTTTAGGTTCCAATTGTCTGCAATGCAGTTTCATTTGCACTGCATCAGAGTGCAAATTCTGCGTTCATCTGCACTACAAACAAACATAATGAGGTAAAAGTTGAAACAAAAATAAACCAGACTTTGCACTTAATCCATTTGCACTCCCATATCTTTGCACTAGTACAAATGAAAATGCAGTGTAAACAAACTAGGGCCTTTACTCATTTGTTTGTTTTATTTCAGTACCAAACTCCAAAATTTAAGCACTTTCTTACCCTACATATCATTTTAACACCTCTAATTGACTGAAATAAAACAAACAAAATATCCCTTGACATGAATACCCAACCAAACCCTTCCGTTGAACTCAAAACCCCTAAATCCAGCAATCCACCAAGTTTCACACTCAAACTCCACTAATTCATCATTGATGATCTGGCATGATAAACTTTTACATGCCATTTTAATGATTCCATTTGTCTCAAACCATAAGACTAAATCTACCATCTCACAGATCTGATAAAAATCAGATACTACCATCAAATCCCAATCACTCAAACATGATAACCACCAATTTTCCCTTCAAATCTAGACAATAAACTACTAAACCTTTTTACATGCCATTTTAATGATTCCATTTGGCTGAAACCTTCAAGCTTAAAATCCTATTGATTGACCATTTTGGGACCAATAAGACACTCCCATCAGATTCCAAAACATAAAATCCACTAGCCCACTAAATTTCATTGAAAAAATTCCCCCATTTGGCCATCTACGTGACAACCTATATTCCATTTCGAGGTATTAGAATGAAAAAACCATTGAGGCCTATTTCTGCCTGTGATACACATCATTCTTCCCAATACTTGATCCTAGCCGTCCACAGAGCACCTCAAATCTCAGTTGCCCAACTGGTATCCCCATCTCAAATGACATATTACTATCATAAACAATGCTTTGTTCAACAGATCACTTAAAAGGCATTCATAGTTAGCATTATATGGCGTCTCTTGTATAAATGAACACAATTAAAATGCAACAATACAACTCCAGGGAGAATGTACAGGTGTACAAAAAAGTTGGGCATGAAGTATATTTTACATCACATTATTCATAAATTAGAACATATCAACCTATCAACCTCATGATGATAATGAATGTGTTAATTCCTTTCTCAAATATACTCATACAAACACCATGGATATGTAATTTCAACCACATTTGTAATATCTAGTATAAAATAACAATGTAGTAAGTTAGAAAAGAAGATCATGCATTCACAAATTCCAATTCGGGAACAAATACCTGCATTTGTACAAGAAGTTCTGTTTTTATACGTCGAGAAGCTTCACTTTCATTGCCTTCACCACGCTGACCACATAAGGAATCTATCTCATCAATAAAGATGATGGAAGGAGCACTGTCACGAGCCATCTGGAAAAGGCTTGACACTAGCTTTTCACTTTCACCCATCCACTTAGAAACAAGGTCTGATGAAGAAACACTGGAGAAAACAGCATACTACATTTGTCAGTGTATCAGACCAAATCCATGTGCATGCAAACCTCACTTGTACATTTTTCATAAACTACATCACAAAAAAAGAGATTTCATCAACTAGTTGTGTCCTGATTTCACAAGGATTCTACCAAAAAAACAAAAGATTACTCAAAGATAACTTTACCTATCCAATTTACAAAAATAACTATTGATTCTTTCAATGTTTCCCCATTAAGAAATAGCATATTAAATACACATTTTTTATGAGTAATAATGGAATTTTATTAAATCAGAACTGATTCAGGTTTATAATCTCATATAACAGCCCTTGGAGAGGCACGAGCTACAGCGTCTCCTAACAGATTGCAAAGAAACTAGGAAAAGAGTACAGAAATCACAGCTGAGCCCAGAACAATTCTTCCCTATTTGCCCCTTGCTTGGCTAACACATCAGCCAAAGCATTTGCTGATCTCCCCACCCACTGAATAGAAACTGACATATTTCTTGTCAGTCATTAATCTTCTTAACTTCGTTCTTATAGCACCAAACAGGATCCTCAGGTGTCATTAACCAGCCCACCCTCACCTTGGAGTCCCCTTCAATAATTAGTTGTTGTACACCGACACCCAATTGGTATGCAAACTGCACCCCTTGTATAGCAGCTAGTAATTCTGCCCTAACAGAATCTCCAATTCCCAAAGGACTCAAGTATAGAACAACCTCTCCAAGCTCGCTCCTCAAAAGTCCACCCCCCCCCAATTCCAGACAGCCCAGAATTGCCCAAACTGCACCCATCAAAGTTCAGCTTCAGTGAGACTTCAGCCAGAGGAAACTACCCCGAAAGGCCAAAACTACCCTGTTCTTGATGGAAGAGAACTAATGGAACAAATCCAATGTCTTCAACCAATGTATTGCCTTAGCCAGCACACAGTCCTTCAATTCTTGGTTGCTCCTTTCCTTCTTTTGAAAGATTCTAGCATTCCTTTCTTTCCATAACATCCAAATCAAGGCTACTCGAGCACATCTCCACATTAATCTTCCTCTTTTTGAAGGCCAACTGAAAGTAGAATGGTCAAAGATCAAGCGTACTTCTACTGGAAAGTTCCAACTACACTCAAACAAAGAGTTTAGCCAAGCCCACAATTCTGCAAAGAACAGACAGGATATGAGTAGATGGTAACAATCCTCCCCATGAGCTCTACAAAGGGTACACCAGTTGGGAGAAATACAAAGGGTCTTCTCTTTTGTAAGTTATCTAAAGTGTTTACTTTCCCACGATACACTTCCCAGCAGAAAGCCATAATCTTTGGGGGAACCGGCTTACACCAAATTTCCTTTGAGGGAAAAACCCGTTGAATAGAAGACTGAGACATGGACTTAAAGAAAGAGGAACAAGTAAAAATCCCTTTGGGACTAAGGAGCCCACACCCTTTTGTCTGGCTTGGAAAGATCCAAACAAACTTGATTAAGGAGGTAAAGAAAAGTAGATAGAGAGTTAATTTCAGCATCTCTTAACCCCTTACGAAATCCAAAATCCCAATTTGGAGCCAAGGGTGTTCCCAAAGGTTAGACAAATTTTGAAACCACCTCTTTTTATATGATGAAATGGAGAACTAAAAAGGGAAAAGGTCCTTTAAAGGGGTATTTCCCACCCAAATATCCTCCCAAAACCGGACGGAGTTACCAAAAGAAACTTCATACCTAACAAACCTGAGAAAGTGAGGAAGAGTGTTATGGATGGCCTTCCACGGTGCATACTAGATTAGCCCAATTTGATACACTTGCATCCACCCATCCTTTGAGATGCCAAGAATGCTCCCCACCACTTCATGCCAAAGCCTCACTTTCCAATGACCAATGCCAAAGCCTTTTTTTTTATCAATAATGCCAAAGCCATTTCCCTAACAATGCTAGATTTTTTTGAACCACCCTCCTTATCCCCAAATCCCCCTCCTCTTTGCTTCTACACACAATTTCCCACTTAATCAAATGATCTTTTTTTACATGCCCCAACTCCCAAAGGAAATCTTTCATTAACTTCTCCAGCTTCCTAGTTTCCCTAAGTGGTATCCTAAAGACAAACAAAAAGTAAGTGGGTAAGTTTGCCAATGTAGATTTTATTAAAGTGATCCTACCACCCAAAGAAATGTAATTCTTTTTCCACAAAGCTAATCTCTTCTCAAACTTTCTAGCATTGGATCTAGAACCTACTCTCCCTAGGGTTTGCCCTAAATAGGACAAAGGCCAAGATGAGATGGAACACTCGAGACACTCCACAATAGCCTCGACCTCCCTATCCTCCAAATTAATACCCACTATGCAGCTCTTTTCCAAATTTATTTTCAGATTAGAGATTCTTTCAAAACCTTTGTCAACTCTTTCAAATTTGATACCTTCTTACTAATGCCCCCTTCATAGAAAATCATCAAATCATCTGCAAACTAAAGATGGGTGACTGGGATCTTCTTCCTCCCTACTCTCCAACTCCTAATGGCATCTTCCCTATCGGCTTTAGCAATGATTCTACTAAACACATCAACTACTAAAGAAAAGAGGAATGGAGAGAGTGGATCCCCTTGCCTAATACCCCTGCATGCTGGAAAGAAGTCCTTCACCACACCACTAACCAAGATAGAGTAGTGGCAGGTATTAACACAGCCAAGTATCCATCTACACTATCTCTCCCCAAGTCATTGGCCTTTTCAAGGTCAATTTGCAAGCAAAGTCTCTTTGCCTAGATCTTTTCATCTCCTCCACACATTCATTTGCAATTAGAATCTGATCTGTTATTTGTCTTCTTTGAATGAAAGCCCCTTGATTTTGGCTGATGATAAAAGAAAGGACTTCTTTAAGACTCAAAGAGAGCACCTTAGCCAATATTTTATAAACACTAATAGGCCTAAAGTCTTTTGGATGGTTGGCATCAATCTTCTTAGGGATTAGAGCCAAGAACATGGCATTGACTGCAGGGCTTACTAAGTAATTGTCTACAAATTCTTAAAAGACATCACATAGATCATCTTTTAGCACCTCCCAATAGTCTTGATAAAAAGCCATTATAAAACCATTTGGGCCTGGAGCCTTAGATCTATCCATTGAAAGACCGCCTACTTGATATCTTCTTCCTCAAAATTCCTTTCTAGCCATCTTGCCTTTTTGTCCTCCAACCTACGTCAATCCACCCCTCCCACAACTGCTCTCTCATTCAAAGGCCTTCTAAAGATTGATTTAAAATGGTCAATGAAAATACACATTATTTATTAATACAATAACTGATTCTTTTCATAAGTTTGTGTTGGAATTTTGCCCTCAAAATAAAATATCATACTTATGCTATTATTTATAATGTCTTTCCATCTCTATTATCTTCAGATTCTAAATTCCACCCTTTTGCTACATCTTTATATTGGATAATCATGATTTACTGTATAAATTTTCAAAAATAACAAAGATTATGATGCCCTCCATGTGCTTGCCTTTAAGAAAATAGTGCATCAAGCAAACCTTATTCTTAGTATAATAATTGAATATCTACATAAGCATGTCTTACAAGTTTGCCCTCAAAAGAAAATATCACATTTATTGCTATTATTTGTAATGCCTTTCCATCTCTCCTCTCTTCAGTTTATGAACTCCACTCTTTTGCTACACTCTTATAGTGGATAATTATCATTTAGTGTATCAATTTTCAAAAGCAATAAATGAGTGAGGCCCCCACATGCTTTGCGACTTCACTAGTAAGCTCGAATTAACTAAAATAGAAAACAAAGTTATAGATATGAGAGACCAAGCTATAGGCTCCTATTGATTTCTTCACTTGATTGATTGGCTGGTTAAAATAAAAAATCAATAGGAGAATCCACTGAATAGAAAGATCACTGGTCATATGCAACTTTCCTACTCACAACATAATTGCTAACTTAGAAAATTTTAGGTCCCTGAGTCATGTAGCATACTGTAATTACTCAGGGAACAAAAGACAAAATCAGAAACCTGATCCTAACAATTTTTTTTTACAAAAAAAAAAGAAAGAAAGAAAGAAAAAGAAAATGAATGTGTATCATCACCTCAAATCATTAACAACTCAACCCAAACAAAGCCTTTTTCTGAAATATTTGTGTTTGACCACCTTTCCACTCACACAAAATCATATGATGAATGGAAAAAAAAAAAAAACAATTATAAATTCTAAAACATTTGGATGGGAAAACACAAGTTAATAAATTAACAGATGCCAGAGTATTTTGTGCCACGAAATACAAATGTCAATCAGGAAAGTTCCTGACTGTCAAAGATGTGCAACAGAGTAGAGACATATGCAGTTTTTTTTTGGAGATGTGGAGTGGACAAGATAGAGGATATTTAAGGGGAAAATCATTAGGTTAGGTCCATATGTAAGAATGCAAGGTCTTTTTCCTTTGATTGGGTTTTTATTTGAAAAGAATCTGAAGCGGTCGACCAGTAGAATTCTTTTTGAAATGGTTTCCTGGCATTAGAGACTGTGAAAAACATTTTAGAGTTTCTTATTTTGTAAATTACATGTTAACTCAACAACTCAGTATGTTAAACTTGTAAATCCTCTCATTCTAACCTATAGAAGATTTAACCATCTATCATAAAGAAAAAGTTGATGATTTGTTTTCTTTTCTCTAAGGAACCAAACAAAAGAGACTTTATTGTGATAATGAATAAATTACCTGAAAAAGGTAGAGTCTGCTTCTGTTGCAACAGCTTTTGCTAAGTAAGACTTTCCAGTTCCAGGTGGACCATATAAGAGAAATGCCCTCCAAGGTCGTCTCTTGCCTAAAGAGAACATCTGATTAAGTAAGACTTTAATTGCAAGACTACATGGTAATATTTAGGTATATTGCAGATTTTTACAAAACTTTCAGAATGAAACTTTTAAAATATTAAAGAGGAATGATTTGATAATGGTACAACTTTCCAAGTCTCTTTCCACTACCAATAATATGAAACATTTTTTTACAAAATGAAGGCCTCTCTGTTGTCAATCCTCAAATATTATTCATAATTTGTATACCATGGAATTAAATTAGATATTGTAGTGATTTTCCTCCTAATGCCTTCCCTACTTATGAAGGGGGGAAGAGGGGAAGGTCAAACAAAGTATTTTATGATTCTGTTTCACCACCATAAGATTTAAAATTTATCTGCATGACTTAAACATTATAGACAAGTAGACAACACTATAATTCTTCATGGTAGCCTGGGCGACAACTTCCCTTCCAAAGCATACAACATGAGTATTTAATAATAGTAGGTCAGAGAAAAAAAAGTAGGGTTTTCACTGTTCATAATACACAATATATATATGTTTGATTTAGTGTTGCCATCACCATGGGCTTTATACAATTAAACTGCTGATGAGACTACTAGACTACTCTTATCTGTAAAAGAAAAACAAACAATTTCTGGAACCTCATATCAATCTGCTGCAAAACTAATAGAAAATATTTGAGTTTTTAGTTGGGTCAAAAACCAGATGCTCAATTAACTTAATTAAGTACTAACCTGTAAAAAATTGCGGGTACTTCACAGGCAATATAACTGCCTCCTGCAATGCCTGCTTAGCGCTTTCAAGTCCGGCAACATCATTCCACTTGACATTTGGCTTCTCTCTTATAATAGCTGAATTAAGGCCTGCTCTGAGCTTTGCTTGCTCGGGATCCTCTCCATCTCCCCCATCTCCATCCTTGGACTTTGTCTTCGGCCTTGTGGCAACGGCAGAATCACCATTCGAACCAGGGCCAGCTCCTCCCTCATCAAGAACAGCCCGGATCTCCTCAGCCCGCCTCAAGTACTCAGTGAATTTCTGAGTAATTGCTTCCTTAATCTTAGGATTCTTCTCATACTTCAAGTGGGTCTTGAAGTACTCCAAGGCATTCATATAAAGGGGAAAGGCCTTGCTGTAATTCCCCGCATTATCTTCGTGAACCGCCTGCTTCACGTATTCTATAGCCTGCTCCTTGAAATTGCTATACATCTTCCTATTCCAACGAATTGCATAGAAAGCAAAACACTAAACAAGATAAAAGGCTCCACCAAGACAATCCAGCTTAAAAAACCCTAAAATTCCCGGGAAAATCCATTCATCTTCCTTTCCTTTCCCTCGTTCTCTATACAAATACGCATAATCTCTGATCAGATCAGATATATATTTATAGGAACTCTAAGTGGCTCCAAATTCTGGGCTTCGATCTCTAGCGGTTGCTGATCTTAAAACCTCCGGAGAAACCCTAGCAAGCTCGCTGAGACCTTTTGTATATCTTCTCTGGAAAATCTTGAACTGAAAACCAAGAGTAACAACAGGTTACAAGAAACAGACCTTAACGCGCTTAGTCGAGAAAGGAGCCGCAGGTAAGATGGAAAGCAAATACCCCAACTTCTTTGTTAATCAACTACTTTCGACGATCTCTTTCTAACCTCCACGTTTCAATCAAATACCCCAACTTAGATTAGATCGCAGAGAGTAAGATGGAAAGCAAGAGAGAGAGAGAGAGGGTCGTCGGGATTTTAGCGCTATGCCATCGGCAAGAGAGACGAGGACGACGAGGAACACAAACAGAACAGAGATCAGGATTGTGAGGGAAATAAAATAGAAGAATCTAATAAAGCCTGAGGAATCAAAAGCGTCCGAGAAGTAGAATAGAAATTTTATTTCAATATTCAGTAATCAATCAACAATCATTCATTTTCTTCACTTGCAGACGAAAAGTCCAATTGCAATTGCACACTTGGGAATTTTCCTCTTGTCTGACGAGAGGAGGTGGTCAATGCTGGCCCGGCCCGCAATTGAAAAGTCTCGCTCATGTAGATCAGGCCCCCGGCCCATGATCTCCCTGTAATGGCCCATCAAGCGAAACGATGTCTTTTGACCGAGGATTTGGAATTCTCACTGGTTTTGCAATGGTAACTCGTAATTGAGAGCAAGGCCGACGATCCTGTCAGGCTGCCTTTACCTTCCCTCGTCTCAAGTCAGACTCAAGATTTGCTGCGTTGAACAGCGCGCCTCATACCGATCTCACAGCATGTTTCACCATGCATATACAACATTTCCTTATGAAAAAATTTCAAGCACAGAGATGCTCTAGATATACGGCGAAAACATGTTATGAGGTCGGTGTGAGACGTATTTGTGAAAGCAGATCCGAACTCTGGACTCTGAAGTTGATAGTCCCACCATATATTACTGAACAAAACATTTTGCCTTCAGCTACAAGGTGCAGCAGATCCATTGGCTTCAGGATGCAGCTTGCTCTGGTAATGTTGAGGGTTTTGTTAAAGGGATAAAATATAAAAGCCTCTCTTTTAATCATAAAAACCTCCCCTCAAGTTTTATTTTAATAAAACCTTCTTTGAATTTTTTAAAAACTGAACACAAACCTCCTTTCCGTTAATAGGTTAGATGGAAAACGGTTAATTGATACATTATTCTTTCAATACCCATTTTACCATTTCATGTGTTCTGAATGAAGAAATCCAACGCCACCAAAATCTTTCCCGTCGGTGCTCTTCACGAAAAACATAATGTGGTCTTCAATGAAGTGCCCTCCCTCATCTCTAGGCTCCAACCATACATGTATTTGCACCCTCCCTCATCCCTACCCTTTTCCCCCTTCTCTTGTTGGTGCATCGTATCACCATCACAAAGTCATCCTTCGTTGTAACTTGTATATTGGACTTGAAAACGTTTATAGAATATATACGCCATGGGGTTTTGAGGATATCGATGGGGATGCTTGATGCACCACCTTCAGTTGTTGATAGTTTGGACAAGCGGGCGAACGAAAGGAAAATGAGCTTTTCTATGCTGGTCTCGGGGGAATTAAGCCACTAATTCACCGCCAATGCAAGGCTGCCATTAAAGAGCATCGACATTGCTCTCATCCTGGTTGCATGCCTTTTTCAGATTCAGGGTAAGATGGTTAGATTAGATAATGGAGAGATCAGGCAATAATAATATCTGAAGAAGGTTGAAGCTAATGACGGACTTGACCAGAAGAGCCAGCACTTTCTTCTCTGACCACAATCACCACTGTTAGTTTCTATTGGTTTCGTGTCAGTTGGGGTCGAAGATTCGACCTTTGAATCTAAAGCAAAACAGGAATAGGTGTTAATCTTCTTGGTTTTGGTTTTTTAGAGTTTTGCGATTTCAGCCATTAAAGTTGGAGAGAGAAGAGGAAGAGATGCCTGGTGATGGAGCGCGATCCGGCCGGTCTTAGCTGTCCACGACCTTGCTTCTGAACGGGGTAGCAGGGAACCTGAAATGGAGGAGATGAGGAAGCTCCGGGAGGAACCCGGTGTAGAGGCTCCGAAGCTCAAGTTATAATCATTCAAAAGCAAGATAATACTAGATAGCGCAAAGTTTGCATACCTTGTTTGTTGGGGGCAGGGGGCTCTTACAATCACTTCGTGCACTCGCCCCGAGGCCCTTGTCAGGTCGGGTATGATTACCCTTGTGCTTGTCAATTCGGTCGTCGTCCTTTTTGCTAGGACAGAACCGTCACTGCCTAATTGTCTCTCTAACCGGAGATGGCGGTGGCAGGTGGCTGTTTAGAGTGCGGTCGCCAAACGTCAGATCCTAATTCAGTCAAGTGCGGTGCCCTCGGGCACGAACTTCCTCAGTGTCAGGCATGGTACGACTTGTTTGGTTTGGTGCTCAGAAGGTGATGCGGAGTGCTGAGCGAGGCGAAGTCTTGAGCTCGGAGGTATCTATAGGGCAGGTCAGTTCGGCGAGGTGTATCCCGAACTGTTACAAGGTGGCCAGTTCGGCGAGGTGTATCCCGAGCTATTACAAAGTTGGCCAGTTCGGCGAGGTGTATCCCGAGCTGTTACAAAGTTGGCTAGTTCGGAGAGGTGTATCCCGAGCTGTTACAAGGTGGGTCAGTTCGACGAGGTGTATCCCGAGCTGTTACAAAGTTGGCCAGTTCGGATTACTCTGGTTTTGGGCCAAGGGTGAGTTCGGGCCCCCGTAGGGAGTTCGGTCCGCTGGTGTCCCCTTGTTCCCGCCTTAGGCTTGGCCCCTTTCGCCGAGCTGTTGTTTATGCCACGTGTCGCGTAACAGTGAGGTCGGGCCAAATCTTCCTTCATCAATTGCCCCCCACTCCTCGCGCCAAGGGTCTTGCCATGGTGCGGGGAGTTTCGTGAGGTAGTAGGTGGATTTGTCCCGTCCTTCGAATCTTGATTGCGCGAGTTGCTTTTGCCAGGGTTCTTCAGTTTCCGAGAAGGTTGGAAACGTGCCTACTCATGAATGCTGATGGTTGTGACAGCGCGCGTTTTAAATTTCAAAAATTCACGCCGCTGGGACGTGACAGCGGGTCATTCAAAAAGGCGTGCCACTACTGTACGTGCGCGGGCGGCTGTCAGGGAGACGTGCGGCACATCAGTTTCGGAAAGACGAGTGTCGAAGCGACGTCGGTTTCAAAAAGACGTGCACTGACGTTTCACTTTTTTCGGAAAGACGTGCGCCAATCACGTCTCGGCCTTATGGAACGTGCGGTCAGTGAAAACGTGGGTCGTCGGATCGTCTTCGATCTGCACGATCGATTCTTGGTTACTGTAGCTATAAATAGTGGGGGACCCCAGTCGATTTGTCACTTCTGCGGTTTGTCTACTGGGCTCGTGTCCAACTTTCTAGCTCGCGTCAAGGCTGGTTATATAGCCTTCACGGTTCTTTGGTTTGTTCTAGTCTCTGGAGCCTTCAAACTTTCTTTCGGTGAGTACTTTCCTGAATTCATCTTTTCCCCAATGTCTAACTTTGATAGCTCAGACAATTCTTCAAGTAGGGCCGACGTAGGTTCCACCAACCGAGCCATGTCCCCCGACTGCCTCAATGATCCTGAGGTGGAACTTGAGGACTATGAACCAGTAGGCCGAGCCGCTTCGGGCAGTTTGGCGTCTACCTCCCGCCGAGGTCAGATGCTAGACAGGTTTGGTCCTTCGACCATGAAGCCTGAGGGGCTTCAATCCATACTTATGTCTTACAACCTTCCTGGGGGGTATACATATTTTATTCCTTCGGGTAGCTTTCCTTGGGAACACGGTCCTGATGAGATCGTGATTTTTCGAGAGCAGCTCACTGCGGGGTTGCGACTTCCTTTCCATCCCCTTCTCGTCGAAGTCATAAACCACTTCGGTGTCACCATTGGTCAACTTCATCCGAACTCTATTCGGAACCTGGTGGGGACAGTTTCCCTTTTTTGCGAGCAGAACTTCCCCTTGGACTTAGAGATATTCTCCTCTATCTTGATGCTCAAGAGACAGGCGGGTTCTCTTCCTGGGGGAAGACGGACATATTACCTTTCTCCTCACCAGGGTTTTAAGCTTCTGCACGATCTTCCTAATAAGGTCCCGGCGTGGAAGCGGGACTACTTCGGCGTGCGAAGTGCACAAGGATGGCCCTTTCAGACTGGGTGGGGTGAGGCCGCTCCTGATTTGGGCGTGACTCTCGATAAAGAGACGATGAAGGGCCTCCGGCAATGGGCACGGCAAGGTTTAAAGTGCCACCACTACTTAACGGAGGCCAAGCTTATTGCGGCCGGCCTGAGTTCGGGTAGGTTTCTAGCTATGCGGTTTCTTGCTTGCTTTGTTCTTTTCATTTTTTCTAATGTCGAACTCGTTTCTACAAGTGTGATGTACGCGGAGAGAACTCGTGGGGGGAGTCTGTTCCAAGGTATGAAGAGGAGGAAGCGGGTCGCTAAGCGAACTCATACCGAGCTGCCCCTGGATGAGGATTCCCAAGTTCCAGACCACACGCCGGAGGATCTGCCCAGGGAGCCCGAGGTGACTCCACCGATGCACGAAACTGCCGGGGCACCTTATGCTGAGACCACTCATACGGGCGCTCCTGCATACTCAAGTGCTCCTGCTCACTCCGGGTCCACTCATACGCGGGCTGGGCCCTCGGGCTCGGGAGCTCAAGGGGAGTTTAGGAGCGTGTTGACGCCGAACTACGCTCTTCAAAAGAGTGGGGAGGCTACTTTCCCTAAGGAGGTCGCGACGTGGACCGATCTTCCCTTTAATCAGGTCGCCTGCCGCGCCGTAACACATGCCATGGTGGTAAGTTAGATTCCGTCTGCCTTTTTCATTTTCTGTCGCTTCTACTGTTATTGCTCACTTGTTTCTTTTGGTAGGTGAATTCTTCAATTCATGCCTTAGCGGCCCAAGTGGAGAGGAGCTCGCGACAGGCGCGAGCTGCTGAGGCTGCCGCTCATGCTGCTGAAGAAGCTTTCCGTGCTGCAGAGGCAAATACCCGGGCTGCTGAGGCGGCCGCTTACGCTGCCGAAGAGGTTGCTCGTGTCGCGATGGCTAGGCAGGCAAGGTCTCAGCATGACGCCGAGGCCATGGGGGTAGTTGTCAAGCATATGGCGGACTTGAAGTTGGATTTGCAGCATCAAGTCGAATATCTTCAGGAGGACATCAGGGAGAGAACACAGATTTTTTCCCAAGGCATTGAAGACGCCAAGAAGAAGGCAATTGAGGACTACATTGCCTCTCCGCGTTTTGACGATCTGATGGTGGATTCTTACAGGAGGGGGTTCAAATTGAGTAGGTGGATGATCCGGAATACGTACCCCGACCTCGATGTTAGTGTCATATCCACTTTGCGTATAACTCAGGAGATGGCCAATGCTACCGATGGCGAGCCGGACTCTGAAGGAGAGGCAGGGCCTTTGGGTGTTGTTGAAGTGCCTTCTGATGGCGAAGAAGTAGCTCCGGGCATGTAACTTTTTTTTTTTGTAAGTAATTTCTGATGGCCAATGTACTCCTGTTTCTTGCAACGGAATAGATAGTCTTTTTGCCCAAGTGTTCTTTTTCCCCGAACTGATTCTTTGTCGATGCCTCTTTGTCCGGGTTATTATACTTTCGCGACCTGTTCTGCCGCGAAGGCTTTTTTTGTAGCGAACTGATTTTTTGCCGAGCTGATAATATGCTCGACTTCTTTGCTTGTTTACGCCGAGGTTCCTCTTGGCTTGCATCGTGGCCCATAGGACCTGATTTCGTCCACTTCGCTTGGTGGTTTATAGGTAGTATCGCCTTAAGTTCACGATGTTCAACGCTCGAGGTATTTGTTTGCCTTTCAAGGTTTCGAGTTCGTATGCCCCCCCGAGCGCTCTTTTTACTTTATAGGGCCCTTCCCAGTTTGGTCCAAGTTTGCCCACGCCGGGTTCGGGCACCATAATCTTACGAAGGACTAGGTCGCCGACTCGGAAGCTTCGTTGCTTTACTCTGCTATTGTAGTAGCGAGCTACCTGCTGATGGTATGCCGCTGTTCGGATGTGCGCGAGGTCCCTTACCTCGTCCAATAGGTCAAGGTTGGTACGTAACTCGTCTCCGTTCGTCCGATTGTCGTATGTTTCTAGTCGCAATGTTGGTACTTCGATTTCCGCCGGGATCACTGCTTCAATGCCGTAGGTGAGGCTGAAGGGGGTTTCTCCCGTGGTAGTTTTTTCTGTAGTTCGGTGAGCCCATAAGACACTAGGTAGCTCTTCGGCCCACAATCCCTTAGCTCGATCCAGACGTGCTTTCAATCCGCGCAGGATGGCTCTGTTCATTACTTCCGTCTGACCGTTTGCTTGCGGGTGCGCGACTGATGTGAAGTTTTGCCGAATCCCCATGTTCTGGCACCACTCTTGGAACTTGATATCCTCGAACTACTTGTCGTTGTCGGAGATTAGTACTCGAGGTAACCCGAAGCGACATACTATGTTCTTCCAAAAGATGTTCTGTATGTTTCGAGCCGTAACAGTTGCTAGAGGTTCGGCTTCTATCCACTTCGTAAAGTAATCTACTGCAACAACTAGGAATTTTCTTCCACCTGTTGCTGGTGGGAATGGCCCCAGGAGGTCGATGCCCCATTGTGCAAAGGGCCACGGGCTGGTGAGGTATTTGAGGTCGGAGGCAGGTTGATGGTGGATATTGGCGTGCTTCTGACACTTGTCGCATTTTCTGACGAGCTCGACAGCTTCTGCCTTCATCGTTGGCCAGTAGTATCCTTGTCGAAGTGCTTTTTGGGTGAGTGCTCTGCCCCCCAAGTGTCCGCCGCACAGGCCTTCATGAGTGTCGTGGAGTACGAACTCGGCTTCGGCAGGTCGCAGGCAACGCAAGTAGGGGAGCGTGTAGGACTGTCGGTATAACCGTTCGTCTATTATGACGTATTTGGCTGCCTGGCACTGCACCCTCTTGGTCGCATTGCATTCTGCAGGGAGGGTTCCGTCTATCAAGAAGCTCGCGAGTGGGTCGATCCAGCTCGGCTCTGCTTCCAAGACGGGAGCGACCTCCTCTGTCCCCCCGAGAATACTAGACCGAGGTAAGTCCTCTATGTAAACAGTTCTCATGTTATTGTGACTTGTACTGGCTAACCGGGACAGGGTGTCAGCCTCAGTGTTCTATGACCTCGGGATTTGCCTGATGAAGTGTGACTGGAAGTTGGGCAGGGCTTCTTTTACTTTGGCCAAATATGCGATCATGGAGAGCTCGCGTGCTTCATACTCGCCTGTAACTTGGTTGACCACGAGCTGAGAATCGCTGCAGATGACCAAGTGTTTTGCCTTTACCTTTCGCGCTAGGTCCAGCCCAGCTATCAGTGCTTCGTACTCTGCCTCGTTGTTGGATGCCGCGAACTCAAAGCGTAGTGCGTATTCTAATTTTGTGCCGCCCAGGTCGCACAAGACTATTCCAGCTCCGCTGCCTTGCCAGTTCGAGGAACCATCTACGTGAAGGATCCAGGGCTCCTCATCCCAGTTCGCGCTTCGCCTGACCAGGAGAGATGCCACACTAGCTGCTACTTCACGGGGTTCAGACTCTATTGGCTCAGGAGCTCCGGGTTCGCCCGAACCGGGGACCTCGGGTTCGACCTGTGGGGCTTCGTGGCTAAAAGTGCACTTGGCGATAAAATCTGCCAAAGCTTGGGCCTTAATAGTGGTTCTTGGTTTGTACTAGGGGTCGTACTCGCTGAGTTCGATGGCCCATTTCATCAGTCGATCGGAAACCTCGGGTTTGAGTAAAACTTGTCTCAGAGGTTTGTCAGTCAGGATGATGACGGTGTGAGCCTGGAAGTATGGGTGGAGTTTCCGAGCTGCTGTCACTAGGGTGTATGCTAGTTTTTCTATTTGCAGGTACCTTGTCTCTGCTCCCTACAAAATTTTACTAACATAATAGATGGGTCGTTGGACCCGATCTGTTTCTTTTATTAGTACCAAACTAACCACCTCGTCGCTTTCCGAGAGGTACAGTTCTAAGACCTCGCCCACCTCGGGCCGGGCTAAGGTCGGCACACTAGCGAGGTAACCTTTTAGCTCGTCAAACGTGAGCTGGCAGTCCTGGGTCCACTCGAACCCTTTTCCTTTGATTGCCTTGAAGAAGGGTAGGCAGCGGTCTGCTGATTTGGACATGAAGCGGCTTAGAGCGGCTATGCGGTCGTTTAGCCTCTGAACCTCTTTTACTTTCCGAGGTGGTCTCATATCTAGAATGGCTTTTATTTTGTCCGGGTTGGCCTCAATACCGCGCCGATTGACGATGTACCCTAGGAATTTGCCCGAGGTGACGCCGAAGACACATTTGTTGGGGTTCAATTTCATGCTAAACTGACGCAGGATTTGGAAGACAAAATCTAAGTCTTGTGAAAACTGAGTCTTGACGACCATGTCATCTACATAGCACTCTATCTTCGTGCCAATCAGGGGCCGAAATAGCCTATTTACAAGTCTTTGGAAAGTCGCCCCGGCATTTTTTAGTCCGAAGGGCATGACCTTGTAGCAATATAGGCCGAACTCAGTTATGAAGCTGGTTTTTTCCTCATCGGATGGGTCCATCCTGACTTGGTTGTAGCCCGAGTAGGCATCCAGGAAGCTTAGCAACTCATTTCCCGAGGTCCGGCCCACTAGGCGATCAATTCTGGGGAGGGGGAAGCAATCTTTCGGGCAAGCTTGGTTCAGGTCGGTGTAGTCGACGCACATGTGCCACTTGCCGTTTGCCTTTTTTACCAACACCGGGTTGGCCACCCAACTCGGGTAATGGACTTCCCTTATGAAGTTTGCTGCGAGGAGCTTCTCGACCTCTTCGTCGATCGCCCTCCAGCGTTCTGGGGCTAAGTTGCGTTTCTTCTGTCTAACGGGTCTGACTACAGGGTTAGTATTAAGTTTGTGAGTTATCAGGCCGGGGCTAATGTCGGCCGCGGACCAGGAAAAAATATCTAAATTTTGAAGTAAAAAACTCACCAGTTCGGTTCGTAGGGGATCCTCGATGGAAGCTCTGATCTGAAGTGTGCGAGCTGGGTCCATAGCCGAAGTCGGGATTGCGACCGTTTCCTCCGTGGGCGAAGCTCGTTCCTCACCTTGCTCCGCAGGCCGCTCCAGTTCGAGGTCGTCGGCCGCTTTGGTTTTTCCCTTCAGGGCGGCAACATAACACTTGCGGGACTCGAGCTGGTCGCCCCGCGCTACCCCTACACAGAAGTCCGTAGGGAACTTCATGGCCAAATAGTAGGTGGAGACCGCCGCCCGTAGGATATGCGTGATTGGCCGCCCTATTATGGCATTGTATGGGGAGGGGGTCGCGACTACCAGGAAATCATGGTTGAGTCTGACTGCACAAGGCCATGTGCCGACTTCCACAGGTACTGTTATTTTTCCGAGGGGCCTGACTTCCTCTCTGCTGAAACCCACCAGGGGAGTGTTCGCGGGCTTCAGCTCGCTCCTCTGTAACTGCATCTGATCAAATGCTGATTGATTTAAAGAGGATGTCCGCTGAGCTGCCCGAATCTACGAGTACACGTCTGACCTCGAAGTCGCTGATCCTTAGTTTAATGACAAGCGCTTCATCATAGGGGTAGCAGACCCCTCGCGCGTCGTCCTCTGTGAAGAAGATTGGTTCTTCGGTCTTTGGTCTCTTTGGGGGGTTCTGTTCTTCGAGGGCCGCTTCGCGAACTGAAGTCCGAGCCACTACCGAGGTACACCCCGCTACCACCGAACCTCCCACAATTACATGGATGGTTCCCCGAACTAGCCTCTCTTCCGGAGACTGCCGCTGCAACGGTTCGGCAGGTCTGTTGCTAGACTCGGGGCCATCCTTTTCGTGCTCCCCTTTCCGACCTGCCTTATTGTTATTATTGTTGTGCTGTACAAAGTTTCTCAAGTATCCGCGATGGATGAGCCCCTTTGATCGTCATCAAGATCTCGGTCCACCTTGTGTTTAACGGCGTTTAGTCCGTCAGAACTACTAGGGGAGCCCGGAACGACTGGTTCGGCTTTGGCTCCCGAGTCGGGTTCTTTCTGTCGACCGGGTTGGAGAGCTCGCCTTCTCTCTTTCTTTTCTCATTCCCGCCTTCGGTTCGTTGGTTGATTTCTTCCTCTGTCCTCATGAACTTATCCGCGAGCTTGAGGAATTCGGCCATGGTTGCGGGCTGGTTAGCCACCATGTGCCATTTGAATTCTTTGTGCGTCACCCCTCTTTTGGCTGCCGTGAGCTGCACTACGGGGTCCAACCGCGGTATCTGCAAGCATGCTTCGTTGAATCGCTTGATGTAACCCTAGATGGATTCTCCTTTTCTTTGGACTACTCCGAAGATGCTTTTCCTCTGTTCTGGGGCACCGTTGGCTGGTGACAAAGTGTGCGGTGAAGACCTACATGAACTGGGCCCAGCACTTTATCGACCCGGGGGCCAGGTTCCTGTACCAAGTGCGGGCTACCCCCCAAAGGGTGGTGGTAAAGGGCACGCACATGCACGATTCGCTGGCCCTGGCGAGGTGCATTTGGGACTGAAAGGCGTCAATGTGGTCGTTGGGGTCGAAGGACCCGTCGTACTTGTCTAGAGGTGGGAGCTTGAAATCTCTGGGTAAGGGGACCGCCAGGAGTTTTGACGCGAAGGGGGAAGGATTCGAGAGAATCGGGGCAGCTCCTACCTCGTCCGAGCTCGTCTCTTTGCCTCTGAGTTCTGACAAGGCACGGGTGGCGATTCGGCGACTTCGCCGGCGCATTCGTTGTTGAGCGGGCCTTGTACTGGCGCTGCTGGCCTCCGTGTTACCGAGCTCGATGGGCCCAGAGTACTGGTAGTCTGCCGCCAGGGCGCCGAATCGGTTTTCGGTGAGCGGGAACTCGGGCTTGGAGCGTCGGGGTGTCGACCTCGCGGGCGAGGTTCCCGACCCGCCTGCGGGTTGCAAGGCGGGGATGATATTTTTCTCTCTTTGGCCTAGGGACGAGGCTTGGCTGTTAGGGGGTTTCTAGGGCCGGGAGGCCTTCGCCTGGTGGGGGCCGAATCGGTTTTCGGTGAGCGGGAACTCGGGCTTGGAGCGCCGGGGTGCCAACCTCGCGGGCGAGGTTCCCGACCCACCTGCGGGTTGCAAGGCGGGGATGATATTTTTCTCTCTTCGGCCTAGGGACGAGGCCTGGCTGTTAGGGGGGTTCTGGGGCCGAGAGGCCTTCGCCTGGTGGGGGCGTCCATCCTGCGGGGAGGCCTTGATCGGCCTCGGAGTGGGGTGGCGAGGTGGAAGTAGTGGTTGGTTCAGTGGCGGTTGGGGGAACTGCTGTTGATAGTGATACTGGGAGATGTTGTGCAGTACTTGGTGCTGGTGAAGTTGGTGCTGCTGGAACTGTTGCATTTGGGCTTGTATTGCTCGCATGCACTGCATCAGGACGTCCAACCGGTTTTGGCTGGCTGCCAGGGGGACGACAGTCGGTTCAGTAAAGGTTGTCTCAATGGGGAGAGGAAAGGGGATGCTTGTGGCAGGAAGGTTTACGGGCGCCACTACTTGTGGCGCGTTCAAGCTGGGGATCCCATCCACCGAAAGGGGGATGGTGAATTGTCCAACGCACACCACGGGGACTTGAAGTTGTTCCCCGGTGGTGTTTGTCTCCGTGCCACGTCCGGTGTTGCTGGAGGAGGCCACGAGTGTTGGGTTTTTTGAAGAAAAGGGATTATGGAAGTTTGGAGGGAGGCTTTTTGAAGCGTTCCCACAGACGGCGCCAATTGATGGAGCGCGATCCGGCCGGTCTTAGCTGTCCACGACCTTGCTTCTGAACGGGGTAGCAGGGAACCTGAAACGGAGGAGATGAGGAAGCTCCGGGGGGAACCCGGTGTAGAGGCTCCGAAGCTCAAGTTATAATCCTTTAAAAGCAAGATAATACCGGATAGCGCAAAGTTTGCACACCTTGTTTGTTGGGGGCAGGGGGCTCTTATAATCACTTCGTGCACTCGCCCCGAGGCCCTTGTCAGGTCGGGTATGATTACCCTTGTGCTTGTCAATTCGGCCGTCGTCCTTTCTGTTGGGACAGAACTGTCACTGCCTAACCGTCTCTCTAACTGGAGATGGCGGTGGCAGGTGGTCGTTTAGAGTGCGGCCGCCAAACGTCAGATCCTAAGTCAGTCAGGTGCGGCGCCCTCGGGCACGGACTTCCTCAGTGTCAGGCATGGTACGACTTGTTTGGTTTGGTGCCCAGAAGGTGATGCAGAGTGCTGAGCGAGGCGAAGTCTTAAGCTCGGAGGTATCTATAGGGCAGGTCAGTTCGGCGAGGTGTATCCCGAACTGTTACAAGGTGGCTAGTTCGGCGAGGTGTATCCCAAGCTGTTACAAAGTTGGCCAGTTCAGCGAGGTGTATCCCGAACTGTTACAAGGTGGGTCAGTTCGGTGAGGTGTATCCCGAGTTGTTACAAAGTTGGCCAATTCGGATTACTTTGGTTTTGGGCCAAGGGTGAATTCGGGCCCCCCGTAGGGAATTCAGACCGCTGGTATCCCCTTGTTCCCGCCTTAGGCTTTGCCCCTTTCGCCGAGCTGTTATTTCTGCCACGTATCGCGTAACAGTGAGCTCGGGCCAAATCTTCCTTCATCACCTGGCATGGCATGGAGAGGGGATTTAAAGCAGCAAAAGTCTGAAATGGCGTCAATGTAGAATCTGAAGCTAGAACCTATTGGAGCGGTTGAGTGACTTGGAAAATGAAGATCCAAATAAATAAATCTTCAAAAAAACCTGTGACGAGGAAGAGGGGTCTTGTGGGACCATGGCATTGATGGGGCTTTTGTACTTGATTACAATAAAGTATCTTTGAAGAATCCATTAATGGAATTGCAGCAGCTTTTATAGTTGATTACAGTGATCTTTATTTTTCCTCCACCAATCCGATTATGGAGTTCATCATAATGATGCAAGTCCAAGAAGAGAGGTGTTGGAGAAAATATCTTTAAAATGTGCAAAATTATATTTGAAGGGGTTTATTGGCTGCAAGCGCAGAGAATAATATTTTGTTTCTTGCGAAAATAACATTAACTTGATTCTGTGTCCTGTTAATTAGTAAAATTATACAAAATAAAAAGGGAATGATGGGGAGTGGGACGAAACAGCGGCGATGACAGTGGTGGCGAGTGGGACAAAACAGGGATGGTGACAGTGGCAGGGAGTGGGACGAAGAAGAAGAAAGAAAAGGAAAAAAAAAAAAGTAGAGGGACAGAGAAGGAAAGGGAGAGTTGGAGGGGGTCGCTACTGTTACTTGGTGTTGGAAAGTCTATTCGCCGCCGCTCTTTCAACAAAGAAGATGAATAGTAAACTTTTGAATTGATTAGAGCCCATCTCCTAAGTAAAAACTTCAGATAAATTTCATTAACTACGGGGAGGTTTTCGTAACGAAGTGACAAGGATAAGGAAATGCTTTACAAGTTTTCGTAAAAACAAGAGATTTTCAATAACTAGAGAAGAAAGCTGCGTGAAATGTAAACGGAGTTGGATGCTAAAGTGGAGAAATTCACGCACAGATTTACAATAGGGTAAAATGGGTATTTATAAAAAAAATTATACATTGGTAAACGTTTTTTTTTGGATTAATAATGGAAGGGAGGTTTTTTATTTTTGTCAATTTTTTTAAAAGTTTAAGGAAGGTTTTTGTTAAAATAAAATTATAAGGGAAGTTTTTATAATTGTCAGAAAATTAAAGAAAGGTCTTTGTATTTTAACCTTGTTAAATTTTGAATGTAACTGTATGTACGGGTAGGGGTTTTGGGGACCATTGGTTTTCTATTAAAAAAACATCATTTTTCGATTTTTTGAGAAAACATGTTTTTAGGATAAATTACAATGAGCCCCCGTTATTATGGGATCTATAACAAAGACCCCCTTGTGTTATGATCGTGCATTAAATTATCAAAATATCCTACTAAACTTATTTTGTTTTATTTTTTATTATTATTTCTCTTAAAACCTATTTAACCTATTGTTTTCTCTTTCTTCTTCTTTTCCCCTCCCTCGTTGTCCTTTCTTATTTCTTTCTAAATGAAAGGACGGAATATACCCATTTCTCATCTTCCTTTTCTTCTCTTCTCCGTCTTCAATCTCGTCTCTATAGCCGTCGCCCGATAATGCTATGGTCCACCTCGCTTTCTGGGCGCTCTTCAGACTGGTCAGGCAACGACCCTTCCATATGGACCTGCATTACTTGCGACAACAAACGAGCCACCAGCATCAACCTTCCCAAGAAATCTCTCGGCCGTTCTCTCTCCAGATCTTAATCAACTCACCCAAACTAATCTGTGTAGAGAGTGGTAAATTTCACACTTGATCCGTTTAGAGAGCTGAATGGGAAGAAATTGTTGAAATATGGTGCGAAAGCTCTCTGTGTTGGGGAAGGATCAGATTTGGCTGTTTCTGCTCTACGGAAATTAGGGTTCCCGGTTGCTCTTGGTGTCGAAAGAGACTTGTTTTTCTCTCTGATGAGGAAAAGTTTTACTAATTACGAGCTGGAGTTCAAGGACAATTCTTTCGATTTTGTTTTTTCCAGAGATCTTGATAGGGTATCTGTACCTGCTCTTCTCGTGCTGGAGATTGAACGTGTTTTAAGACCAGGTGGCGTTGGATTTGTGCTCATGGATATCACTAGTGGTCTTATAAAATCGGCTACCCCTATTTCCTCCTTCCTGAAAAGTTCCAATGTCATCCAAGTGTGCAGAATCAGTTCCTTTACACTGGTCGTATTCAAGAAAAGATTTGAGGGTGCCAATTCCTAGAAAAACTACCAACTCCTTGATGAATGCCCTTCTGTTACGAACAACAAGCCTTTCATGAATGCTTAGAGCCTATCACCGATGAAAATGCAATAGGAGCTTATAGAAATATTTCCTATTTATCGAGTTTCATGGTTATCTCTTCTAGGAACAACTTAATCTACATTGATGTAGGAGTAGGGGAATCCATAAAATCCAAAATTATCAACGACTCTCTATCCCTGCACAGTCTCGAACCATTAATGTTTACATTGTCGACCATGATACATCTGTCCTCTCTTCCTATGTGAAGAAACTTGGTATTAGTTTTGTTTACCACCCAGGCTTGGCTGAGAATAAGGTCACTGCTAGTCGTGTTTGAGATTTGACCCCGTTGTCAGATGATGGATATGATTTTCTGGTGTGGTTTAAAGACACTGTGACAGCTGGGGATTTTGTGGTTCTAAGGATGAATGCAAGAGGGATAGAACTTTTGTGAAGAAGCTTCTTGCTCACGCTCCTGGAATTGGGCTGCTATTATTGAAAGTAGCCTGGGCGTTAACGAAGGAGAAGAGAAAAGGGAAGGGAAAGAAGAGAAATCAGGGGAGAGAGAGAAGGACAAAGAGAAATGCGAAAGAATCTGATGTACCATAGTACAGGGGGTTTTTGTTGCAAAATAAAGTAGAAGGGGGTCTTTGTCACAGACCTCATAATACAGGGGTCTTTGTAATTTACCCTTTTTTTTTTATGGTGTATTTAGTTCCATTGGTGTTTTCTCATAAAATGGAACCACATCAGCCATCATACCAGAAATGATGTGTGAAAAGGAAAACACTAAAAATGACATTTTCTAATATAGACAGGATTTTTTTTTTTAAATGACAATGTTTTTTGTTTACTATTTTTTTGAGAAAATGATATTTTTTTTTATAGAACTCGAAGATGCTACACAAGTCGCAGTTAGCATGTCTCCAACAATCACTCAAACAAATGAGGTCCAAATCCAAAATAAGTTTAGAAAGATTAAGAAATAAAGATCCATTGGGAAAGAACTTGCAGCCTTTGCAACATTTGATTAGCCTCTCTGCACACTTGCCTATATTGAACTCGATGATCCCAAACACCATGGTAATTTCTTCAAATTTGGTACTCGAATTGCACCCTATTATCTCCTTTTTAATATTCTTAAAACTTAGTGTGCAATTTGGGCATAGTTAGAATGGATTGAGGACCTTATGGTCAACCCTAACCGAACTTGAGGTTCTGAACCCTCTCCCAACCCTAACTTTAACCCAATCTAGTTAATCCTGACCCTAACCCAACCTAAAATCATTCAACCCTAACCAAACCAAACCCAACCTTTTCCCAACTTCTTAAAATATTATAAAATGTAATTTTTTACTAAACTTTATGATCCTAGACTGAGCATATTTTTTAAAGGTATTTGATTGTTTGATGCTTTTTACTGATTTTTAGTACAAAGTGAAGAAAAGTATATTTCAAATTATTGTAGTCTATTGTTGATAGATACTTCTCTTGCATTTAGTGCAAATCATAAAAATTAGATTCAATTATACAATGTTAACTTATATATTTACCTTTTATTTTTACCTTAACAAACCTCCACTTTTTGGTTCTGACCACTCCTCCAAACAAAATAAGTGACCTTCCTAGGCCCAAAATCATTTTGATTTGAAGCTATGTGCTGCCTAAACCCGGGTCTTAAGGAGGTAATTCAGAGTACCTGGAACATCAGCTTTAATGGATTGAAAGTGATTTAACTTATAAAGGAAAGAAACCTGCTTGTTCAAGAAATTAAGGCGTGGAATAGAAAATCTTTTGGCAATATATTCAAACTAAAGTAGAACATCATTAATCAGTTGGGGGAGATCCAACTGAAACTTTTGAACGACCACTCTAATATAGCCTTAATCAATTCAGAAAGTGCACTTCAAAAATGTTTAAATGCCATATTGGCTCATGAGGAAACCTATTGAGCCCAAAGCAATGATTGATTGGATTAATCTAGGAGACAAAAATAATAGCTTCTTTCACACAATAGCTACAATTAGAAGACGGAAAACAAAATCACTAGAATAAAAAATGATTTGGGTGAATGTATAGACAACCAAGAGAAAATAGAAAATAGTAGAGCGCCTAAGGGATAAATTTGAGGATAGATTTAAATTTGAAGGTACTAAGGGTATTGACGAGTTTGTTGGAGTTATTCACCCTTGCATAACTAATGAACAAAACCTGTCTATTGTTGGGAAAATCACTAATGAGGAAATTTTTTCCACTCTCCTCTCTCTAAAGGACCTCAAAGGTCAAGGACCTAGGTCCATATGGGCTCAACGTACTTTTCTTCAAAAAAATTCTAGCTCATTATTGGACACACAATTTGCAATGTGGTCAAGGCTTTCTTTCATTTAGTGTAAATGAATAAAACTCCTTATCTCTAAAAGCCAAAAGCCAAATTCAGCCAACAACATCAGACTGATAAACTTGTGCAATGTGATCTACAAATTAATTTCTAAGATTCTGGTTAACAAAATAAAACCTTTCCTAGGTGACATTATTTCTCCTTTCCAAAGTGTGTTTATCCCTAAAAGGCAAATCACTAATAATATCCTAATTGTCCATGAAATTATGCATTCCATGATAAAGAAAAAGGGCAAATTGAGAATGATTGCTTGTAAAATTAATATGGAAAAGGCATATGAAGACTTGAATAAAAATTCATTGAGAAATTTCTCCTCCAGTATGACTTCCACGGCAAATGGGTGGATGGGGTGATGGAGTGTATTAAATCATTGTCAAACCAAATTTTAGTAATGGAGTTCCTATGAGGGAAATAATCCCATCTCAGGGAATCAGACAAGGGGACCCACTCTTTTCCTGATTTTTTTTTCTTTTTTTGTATTGTGTGTTGAAGTTCTTACTAAGAATTGCTTAAAAAAGCCTCCACTACGAGTAGTAACATTGGTTGTAAAACATTTAAATATGGCCGCCCACCCATACCAAATTTACAATTTGCGAGTGATTGCATTATTTTTACAAAATCCAACATCATGGCATGTATCAAAATTAGGGATATATTTAATAATTTTGCTAAAGCATTTGGACAAACCCCTAATTTCACAAAATCAAGTATTTTGTTTTCAAAGAATATCCACCCTAGAATTCAAAAGATTTTGTCTTAAATTCTCAAGATTCCTCTAGGGAGTAAAAACAATATTTACTTGGGAGCCCCTATCTTTAAAAATAAATATTGTAAGGAGACTTGTAGTTCTCTAAATGAAAAAATTAGTAACAAACTTGCTGGATGGAAAAAACTCCCTCTCCCTTGCGGGCAAAGTCACCCTCATCAAAGCATCTACTAGCATAATTCCCAAATATTTAATGAGGGTTGTCAAAATTCCTAAGGGTGTCCTTGATGAATAGATAAAATGCAAAGGAATTTTCTATGGACAAATAATAAGGAAAAAAATCTTCTTCACCTTATCAATTGGAACTATGTTTGCACTCCCAAACACTGGGGTGGGCTTGGTATCAAGAATTTAGAATGGACCAACAAGGCATGCTTGACAAAATTAGGTTGGAAAATCCTAAATGAGAGATAATTTATGGGTGCAAGTTGTGACCAAAAAATATCTAAGGAATAGTGATTTTTGGGATATCAATCCAAAGAAAAGCCACTCATGGGCGTGGAAAGGCATTATTTCTACAAGAGAATTAATTAAAAGAGGAAAGGGTCGACTTATTTGTAATGACTCCTCTACCAGATTTTGGATTGATAGATGGGCCACTGAGGAGCCCATCCAAGAGTTAATAGAGAATAGTCTAATTGGTAATAAAGATCTTAGAGTCAGTGATACAATAGACCATTGGAGGAAAATTTGAAAGGAGCCTCTGATTAGGATCCTAGTTCCCCATTCAATGTGGAAAAAGATTATGGCTATTTTTATTCCCTTGAGTGATCAATAAGACAAACTCATTTGGAGGCTTAACCCAAAGGGAAAGTTTTAAATCAAGTTTGCCTATATTGAGGCAAGTATAAAGAATGACAATATTTCTAGATCCCTTGGTGGTGTGGGTCCTCATCATCTCTCATCTACACAGAAAGACGGTCTATAAATGTGAATTCCAAGAGTTCTGATCGAGTTACCTTGGTTCATTTTGTTCCAGACCAGTTATTCATTTTCCCCATATGAATCTACTTCAGAGTTTATGCTATAGAGTGACTGATTTGCTCGTTCCTCGAAGGTTACCGTTGCCGAATTCACGAGACATTAGGATCCAGCACTGGAACTTGGAAGAAACTACACTTTTCGTGGTTGGTGCTTCAGACTTTTAAAGAGACAAGAACATCCCCTGTTTATTAATTTTCCATTATCCCGAGCAATTCGCAGGAGATGTGCCCTGTTTGTAACATTTGTAAAGCGAAAGTAGTGTTTGTGGGCGGAGGTGGGCGGCGGATTGGCGTTGTTAGAGGTGTTCATCATCTTCTTTTTCTCTCCCTCCCACTCACAAAGCACCGAAGGCGAAAGTAGTTTGGAGGAAGAAGAAAATGAACAGTATTTTTGCTCTTTCTTCATATATTTTATAAAAAATTATCTTATTTTAAAAATTATATTTTTATTGATATTAAGATTCAAAATTTGCCCTTACCAGCTTATTTTTTAAAATAAAAACTTTAAAAAACTGGGCGTCAAATGATTATTATCCGAATAATCACTTATTTTTAACATAACCACTCCCAAGCATCAAACCTGGCTTAACACCCGCGGCTTCATTTTTGGTCTTATACACTTTACGTGGACCCCGGCCGGTCAGTTCTTCAAAGTTCACTGATAAAACAGTCAAACGGATGAATTTTGATAGGCTGTGTTTCGTTGCTCACTAATAACCATAAGTTATATGTAAACACCATTGCATTGGAACCTTATGTTGATATGTTCAATTTCTCATGCCATCTAGTTCTCGATCATGTCTCAATCCAACGGTTCTAATGAGAGGAGAACGGAGAATCTGTGCGACAGCCACAAGGGGAACTTTCAACCTCGTCAGGAAGGATTCAGTGATCAGATTCATCAGAAAACTTCCATCCGTACATTGATTACTACAGCATTTTCCGGGCCCGCCTTTTACTTCATGCATGAACAAAAAGTAGAGCAAGAAAATCAAATGAAATCCGAGAATCCAGGGGAAATTGATATCTCCTCCACAGACAGCAACAGCAGCACAGAACAGCACCGGGAACTGTTTCCCAGCTGGAAGATCGCCGGCATCTGACTGACGTTCGTTCATCTGAAACCGAAAGAGCAGTTTCAGGCGTCTCTGCTTCAACCATTCATCATCTGCATTTGCTCACATTTTTCAGTTTTCTTTCTCTGTCCCCTTAATTTCGTCTCTTTCTATCGTTTATCAACATATCTGTGCTTTTCTCTGGCACTACAACTTCGTCATACCTTCCACTGGCATTTGGTTTGTGTTTTCTGATTTCTCATTTCCTTTGTTTTATTTTTGGGAAAAATTTTATTTTCTTGGTGACTGAGGAGTTAGAATGCATGCCCCATTATGTGTTGCTAACGTACGCTCTTTATGGTGATGCTATTTAAACTACACTCCATTTTGCTACTCAAAAAGAAAAAAAAAAAGGCGATTTTAGCGAAATATTTAACTTCAACCATCTGGGTGGTGAACTTAGATTATTCAGTAATGGTGCTTCTGCTTCATTATATGTTATGTTCCTCTGTGCTAATGAATTGAGAGTTACTGTTTACCCAGCTTCAATCTGTGGGAGGAGGACTCGCACTTGCTTTCTCACAGCCATGGTGAGGAGGCGTTTGTATCAATCCTGGCATCCAATCGGTGAATATCGTAAGCATCTTAACTCAAGCTCTATCACGAAGTTCATTTGTTATATGATGTGCGGCTCTGGTTCTGGTTTCGTAGCTTTAAGTTCTAATACTGTCTTCATTGCCTGACAATGATAATTTGCTGGGTTACATCTACATGCAGGTCCCAGATTGATAGATACATGCATGTTGTAAGCACAAAACTTCTTTGATTATCATGGACTTATGATTCAAACGTGTTTGAATAGTACCTTAATCTTCCTGACTCTGGCAGAAGAATGGGTTCTGAGTAAAAAATTATTCTTTTTTCTTTTGAAACTAAAATTTTCAGCTTCAAAGAATCAAATCGTAGGGGGTGTACTTTTTCTGGATTTTGAGAGGGGGAAGTTGGTCAATGGGATTTTGGTTCCCATTACCAAGAATCCCCTGTTATTTTTTCAGGTTTATGTGGGGATCATGGAAAGTTTAGTTTCCTGGTTATCACTTACCAGGTAAATAACTTTCTCACCTAGAGAGAAGTTGCCAACACTTGAAAGGGACAAAAATGCCCCTTTTAATAATGGATTTTTATGGCTAAAATGGTTATTACCTTATTTACATGAGAAATTAAAGAACATGGATAAATGCACTTGTAATTGTTTCCCAAGAAGAAAGGTAACTGCATTTACCCGGGTAAGTAACTTACCGAAAAGCAAATAGGACCTTAGAGTGAGTTTTTGAGCTCAGAAAAGAATTGACTCCAACAAGTTTTATTAATCCAAACTTAAAAGTGATTTTACTGATAAGAGAACGTTAAATATGATAATTAGTCACACAATTTATCAAAATTAATTCTCTGAAAGCATGCCAAACATAACCTAAATCACTGACTGTGCCCTGCTTGATATAACCTAGTAAGAACTCACTGCTTGGACTTAAAAAGGCTATTACCAAATATTGGTTTCAGCTATCTGGGGTCTTGGGAGGGGTAGACCAGATATGGTCCAAATATTTGGCATTTTATTGCACAAAGTGGCTGCTCTCTGACTCAAACTTGCGTTCTGATGCTTGTCAGCCCAGGATTTTACCATTTGATTAATATATTAAGGTATTTGCAAGGAAAACCTTGAGGGTCTCAATTAGTTGACATGGTCGAAGACCAGTTTGAATCTGGGATGATTCTCAATTTTAAGATGTCTTTTTTCAAATCTATTTTTGTTTTCAAATTTCAAATGTAAATTCTTAGCAGTGTTTTCAAAACCGGACCGGACCAGATGGTCAGACCGGAAAAACGAGGAATTGGTCACCTCCATTTCACCCCAAAACTGCTTTTTGGCCAAAAAACCATTGATTTGGTCAGTGAACTGCTGACCTGGGCGCCGTCGACCCAGACAATGGTTTTTGGCTGTTTTTTGTTTATTTTTTTATTTTTTTATTTTTTTGTCAGAATGGGCCATCCGTTCAGACCAGACGGTCGGACCATTCGATCTGGGAACTGGTCCCCAGAACAGTTCCCTGTCCGGTTCAGTTTTAAAAACCTTGATTCTTAGTAATAACTTCTACTCTTTCCAAGATTTAGTTCCCCCAAACCCTATCTACACATCCAGTTCATGAAAAAGTTGTAAATCAGTGTCATTTTTAGTTCAGGATTATTATATATCAATGTCATTGCTGAAATAGTATGATCTTACAGCTTTTGAAGCATTTTGTCATGGATCATGGAAGACTGTAGAGCATTTAAGAATCCGGGATGGAAGTATGGCAATGCATTTTAAGAATCATGCTTATGAGATAGAAGATACAATCTCTATCAGTAACCTTCGCATACGATCTAGAAGAGCATGCCTTTCTGATTGCACATGCTTCTTGAGGCCTGGTCTAGATGTATGTATACTTCCATCACATTCTGATAAAGCTGCAGATGAAGGAGGTATACACTTGGTATGTTTGTCTCGTATTACTTTTATGCAGCATAGTTTGACCTTTATGATTTTACATGTACTCCATGTTCTACATTCTTAGTGAGCAGAGGATGAATGCTGTGGAGAGGCTTTCTGCAGTATGTAATATCAAAACTGATCCCATAGTTTGCTGAAGCCAATTGTTTCTATATCTCAAGAGTAATGGTTTCAAGTTTTACAATCTGCCTTTTCCAAATATTAACATTTAGATTAGTCTAGTTAATCTTATGGTAGTGCTTCCTGGTCATGTTTTCTTGTTTATTTTGTTATGTACTAAAAAATCATAAAATTGATTCAGTCCTTCCTATGGTACTTTGGATTGCTCAAAGAAAATTGAAATCGAATGATTTTTTAATTTCTCAGCTTTCAAATTCTCCTTGTCAAATAAAGCACTAAATTGGATGTCCATGTTTCTAGCACTGTTTTCCACTATCTTTGGCTGGTATTTGAGATATTGTTGCTGTAGACATTACCAATGAATTATATGATCACATTTATTTCTAGTAGCATCAAGATATTTAAAGAATTAACTAAAATATAACTAATAAACTAACATTGTCATTCGGTGCTAGCAACAAGTAGGGAAGTGGCAAAATATTGCAACCAGTCATCTGTCATAACTAAATAGCTAATAAACATTACTGAGTGCTATATTGTTCAATGATGACTAATTAATTCTTATTTTTATTTTCACCTGCGCATTTGTGAATTTTATTTGGATATGGAACATGGTTTACATCTTTCTTTATATGTGCTTGATTTCAATAATGGTTTTGATGCCATAATATTGGTCCAGATGATCAACCCATTGAACAGAGGGTTGGTCTTAGAATGATGTTTAATTTAAAGAAAATATTTTTCTTATGCAGGAACATGTTGATGCTAAGATAAGTTCAATTGAGAGGAAACCCCATGACTCTGGTTGTGCATGCCGGTTTTATGTAATATGCTATAGAGCCCAAGAACCTCACAGCATGGCGAAGATGACACTTGGGGAAGAAATCAGAGAAGTAAAACTTGAAAATATTGGTATCTTACAAAAACTTCAGAGAAAACCTTCAGAAGATGTCTACTATCGTTGGAGATACTCTGAAGACTGCTCCTTCATGCATAGAGCTATACTACATCGCGGTCAGTTCTCTTCTGATATATCATGGCTACTGGTTGCGTCCATTTGGAAAGGACTTGGGTTTGATGTCAAAACAGTGCAAAATAAAATGGTCTATCAACTTCTTGATAGTGATCATGACATGTGTCCTCCAACTTCCTTGAACAATGTAAAGACCATAAACTTCCAAATCGATAATGAAGTTATGAAGCCCAGTAATATGAACTTTTCCCCTGTGGTTCCTGTAAATACATTTGTTTTAAATGATCCTATGGATGTGGATCTTGTTCATGATATGAAAGAAGATAAGCCTTTTCCATTTTACAATTTCCTGGATTTGCGGCGTTCCAAACGCAGACATGTGCAGCCTGAGCGTTTTGTCAGCCATTGTGATTTTTCAAAGGCAAAGCCTTGTTCATTTAAAGCAGAAACAAGCAAAAAAACTGGATTGAAAGAAGAAGAAATATTGCCCAATATATCGTGTGAAGCTGGTAAAAGTCATTCAGTATGTTCCCACTTTGAGCAGGTTGCTGTTGAAAATATGTTGCATGCTAATAGGGATGATGTAGATCAGAAGTTTCTGGTGGCCAAAAACATGACAAGGGAGGTCAAGTCAGGCATGTTTAATAGAAAGCAAAGTGGGAAACCACTTGTTGAGAATTACCAGATGCATAAAACTGCTGCTGCATATAAAAGACATGTAGAAAACAAGGGCTTGTCAACAGGTGTTTCATGCTTCAAGAAAGTGCCAGAGAGAACAACTGGAGAGGAAAATTCTTCATCAACTAACCATGATGTTTCAATCCCCTGTGCTTTCCCTGGTATTCCTACGCCTGTTACTGTCAAAATTGAACCTGAGCTGTATGAAAGGAACCATCTTTGTAAGAAAACCCATGCTAATCATGTAAAAGAGATTTCTAAGATCATAAGTAGGCATCATAGCAGAAAGCGAAATGATGTACCTGATAAGAGACGTAGGGAGGTTGAAAATAGATGGAAGGCAACGGTCTCACATGGGAAGAAGTTTTGTAAAGCAGCCAGTAGGAGGAAAATATTCTTAAGTACCAGTGAGTACAAAGAAATGATCGAAAGGTGCATGAAGAACATAGAATCTGAGACCAAGAGGGAACACCTGCCTGTTGTTGATCAGTGGGAAGCAATTAAAGCAGTAAATCTTTCAAGCAAGAGGTGGTTCTGTAACTTGACATCTATAACAATTGATCAAGTGGAAGAGCCAGAGCTTAAAGTTATGTGGGAAGAAATGGAGCTTTCAATGGCAACATTTCATTTTCTAGCAGAGAATCAGGTATGCTGCCTTAATTCTTATCATGTTTCTGAATTCCTGACTTATTGGCTATTTAGTTGATGCAAGATAAAAATATATTCATTAATGTTTCTGCTGTTTTGTTATTATTACCTCATGGCTACTTCTATAAATAAAATTTAATTCAATCTTTATAAAGCAATATTTAGAATGACCCCACTTGTTTGACAGGATTAGCTAACTCTTCATGTTTTTATTTATTTAACCATGTGGAGTTCAACTTGCAAATGCTATTAGATTTGTTATTAGGATTCCTCCTTGTCTTGCAACTGTTTCACTCTTGCTCTCTCTCTCTCTCTCATGCACACACATAGATAAACTCATGTACATAGGCACACACAGACACACACAAAACACTTAGACTTGTTCAAGGAGGGAGTTCTCAATTGATGATATTATCAGGGGATGGAGTGCACTTGTGTGTTCCAACTTCAAAACCTGCAATTCAGGAGAGTTGGGCCCTATCAGCACAGCAAAGGGTTAAGTAGAAATTTGATGGTAGTTCACTTGGTAACCCAGGACCATCGGGCATAGGAGGAGTCTAAAGAGATGAAGAAAGAAGATACTTGGCTTTATATTCTGAACCAATAGGTGGGATATTCACTAAGAACTAAAGCTTTGGCCCTTCTCCAACAGATTGAAGAGGGGGACTCCATGTTGGTAATAGGGTGGATGCAAGCAAATAACTTGGGAATCTGGACCTACAGACAGGTTGTGAAGAAAATCAGGTGTCTAACAAGGGAGATTGGTGTAATCTTTCGATGGGTTAGAAGGTTAGACAATAGTTTAGCTGGCTTATCCAAACAAGGGACTACTAGGGAAGAACTCTGTTGGGCTGCATTATAATAGTGGACTCCTTTGCAGCACCTCTTATTTTGGGTGCTTGACAGTTGTACTTAAATTAATCATTGAATGAAATCTACCATTTCCAATAAAAAAGTAATAAATAAAAATGCTTCAGCGTTCATGCATAGAAGCACATATGCATTCGCTTTTCTACATATTTTTCATTATTTTATTGTGATGCCTTCCTTGCTGAATTATCTTAGCTTAGCTGTACATTAGTTTTCCTGATCCCTGATGAAACGCCTGCTAATTTTTTATTTTTTCTATGATGAAGAACCAAGGCGTGGACAGGATTTGGTTTTAAAAACAAGATGTTAGTTTAGTATGCAATGTTAAAGCCTTTATTGAGTGCACAAGAAGGCAGATAGTGAGTTGGATATGTTGGCAGAGAACCCAAAACCAGATGGTGTTTCCCAGACCTTCATATCATGAAGGATCAGAGAATATGATCCTTACTTGTCTTAATATACTTTCTACTCTTTTTTATGAACTGATCCTTTATGGTTGAAAAATGCCAGGGTTCACATATTGAATTGTCCAGTGAGGTTCCAAACTTGAGCAGAGATGGACAATCATGCCAACATGAATATAAGATGGATGAACAAATTGGGATTATATGTCAATTGTGTGGCTTTGTGAGCACTGAAATAAGAGATATATCACCTCCCTTTGTAAGTCAACTTTGTGATAAAAAATCCCAATGTATTTTACTTATTATAATTGATAATTCAAAGTTCCCTTACAGTGATCCCTTAAAGTACATCTTTATTGGTTGTACGTGCAGGGAAATGGAATGGGGCCTAACAAGATCCGGTGGATCTTCTAGCAAATTGCCAATTTATTTCTCTGCAATTTTTTTTCTTGAGTGTTGCAATATCTTAAATGGCACTCCAAAAATTAGTATTAGAATTATATGCTTTGGTAAACTGTTGCAAGGGTTTCCTTGTTGGGGCCATCAAACTGTGGCCTCTTCCCAAAACTTGTCAATTGTACTCATGCAGACATAGTGACCAGTGTATATCTTGATATTTATCTTTGATTAAATTGTGGTTTTAATTTTCGTTTACTTTTTCAAAATTTCTTGTAGTTGCAAAGAACAGGTTGGATCACGAGCAAGGAGCTGCACAATGGAGACAAATCAGGGACAACACTGACCAAACATGGCAACCTGGATCTTTTCCAAGCTACTGTTTCTTCTAGGGACATATCATTTTCAGAAAGGAATGATAATGTCTGGGCCTTGGTACCAGACCTCAAAATGAAATTACATTTCCACCAAAAGAAAGGATTTGAATTTCTGTGGAGAAATATTGCAGGATCTTTAATACCGGCAGATATGCAACCCACATTAAGAAGAACAGGTGGTTGCATAATCTCTCATTCACCAGGGGCTGGAAAAACCCTGCTCATAATATCATTCCTTGAAAGCTACCTGAAGTTGTTCCCCGGAAAAAAGCCTTTGATCCTTGCTCCAAAGACCACTCTGTACACCTGGTGTAAAGAGTTTAAGAAGTGGGATGTATCATTTCCAGTTCACCAGATCCACGTTCGGCGGAACTACATAAATGAGATCCGTAGTCAGCGATGCAGAGAATCTGTTGGTGGTCGTAGAGCTAACCAGGTGGTGATGCATGCAATTGATTGCCTGGAGAAAATACAAAAATGGCATGAACATCCAAGTATTCTTCTCATGGGTTACACTTCATTTCTCTCCTTGACCCGAGAAGACTCAAAGCATGAATACAGGAGATGCATGGGTAGAATCTTAAGAGAAAGTCCAGGAATTCTTATCCTTGATGAAGGGCATAACCCAAGAAACACCGGATCAAGATTAAGGAAATCATTGATGAGAGTGAACACTGGCTTCAGAATTTTACTTTCTGGGACATTGTTCCAGAATAATTTTGTGGAATACTTCAACACCCTCTGCTTGGCAAGACCAAGTTTTATTTCTGAGGTATTAGAGGAGTTTGATTCAAAATTTAAAAATCGTAAAGGGAAGAAGAATGTAAGTTCTTTGGAAGAGAGCAAAGCAAGAAGCATGTTCATAGAGAATATTGCAAAGAAAATCAACTCAAGAGTGGCAGAGGTTAGGAAACATGGTCTTGATATGTTGATGAGCATTACAAAAGGGTTTATTGATGTCTATGAAGGTGGGAAATTGGATGGGCTTCCTGATTTGCAAACTTATACTTTGTCATTGAAACCAACATCCATACAACAAAAGGTTCTATCTAAACTACAGGATTACAAGGATTCATGCAGGGGAAATCCTCTAGAACTGGACCTATTGATCACACTGGGGTCGATACACCCTTGGTTGATAAAAACTGTAGCAGGTGCAGGTAAATACTTAAGTTCGGAGGAACTAGAAAATCTTGCAGAAAATAGGGTTGACGTGAACAAAGGTCCAAAGTTGAGATTTGTGGTGAGCCTTGTGCATGGGTGCAGTAGCAAGAGGGAGAAGGTTTTGATTTTCTGTCATAATATTGCACCCATTAATTTTCTTGTGGAGATATTTGAGAGGTTTTTTGGGTGGAAGGCAGGTGAACAGGTTTTGGTCCTTAAAGGTGATCAAGAGTTATTTGAACGTGCAAGAGTGATGGATCAGTTCGAAGAACCAGGTGGGGCCTCAAGGCTACTCCTTGCTTCTATTACAGCTTGTGCCGAAGGAATTAGTTTAACTGCTGCTTCACGTGTTGTTTTGTTGGATTCTGAGTGGAACCCATCGAAGACAAAACAGGCTATTGCAAGGGCATTTAGGCCTGGTCAGGAACGCGTAGTTTATGTTTATCAACTCTTGGCATCAGGGACTTGGGAAGAAGAGAAATATGGAAAAACCATATATAAAGAGTGGGTCTCAAGTATGATTTTCAATGGGGCCCTTGTAGAGGATCCTTCTTGCAGACAAACCCAGAACATTGATGATGACGTTCTGAGGCAAATAGTGGAGGATGATGCCAAATTATTCCACCAGATAACAAAACATGAGAAACTTTTCAATGCATTTGTCAGCAGTACTTGAGCTTCACCGACTTCTGCAAAGAAATCCATCTTTTTGTTTTTGGTCTATATTTGTACAGATCACCTGTACTTAATCGTTTATGAAGAAGGTAGGAGATGAAGGAGCATCAACTATGAAAATATGTAAAATAACTTTTCTTTTTGTTGTCTATCCATGTAAGGAAATCAGTGTTAAGGAGGAAAATTACTGAACTCTTAGAAAATTTTGGTGGATAAGAGAACTCTAATCGACTGCAAAAAGAAGGATCTTGGTGGATTTGAACCACCATCCTCTTGAGATAAACATTATTCATTTCCCAAGCACTCTACCAATTTGACCCAAAGACCTCATTTCATCCATTGAGTTGGTTATCGTTTAATGTCAAATGAGTACAGTAGTATTTAAGCCAACAGTGCTAAGCACACTGTGAATATGATTGTATTCACTATGTTGTTAATGTTATGGAAAAGTACCGATAGACTCAATGCAGATTTCTGATTTCCATGGAGCTATAAACAGTCAAAATGTCAACAATCCACATTCTATGCACCAACGCCCACCTTGTGAATTGACATCAATTCCGAACTGGCACCTGCCCCAACACTATTTTAGGCCTACAAATTTTGACGCTGGGCTGAACCTTTATTCTCCCTTAATGGTGTGAGTGAATGAAAAGGCACTTGAAGTGAAAGTTGACATTGACATTGCACATAAAAGTGAAGGGTGATACATGGATTTTACAATATATCTAAATTCTAAAGTAATCAGAAATTCAGAATGATGGTTAAAACAATTCAAATGATGCATAACTGAGAAGTCACATTTGCCTCCCAATGACTTCTCATTGCATGCTGAGATAAGCATGTGAGGCGCTTTTGGGGTGCCTCCTGTGGGGGGGGCAGATGTGAACTCCATAACTGAAGTTCAGTGACCAATATACTTGCATATAATGTTTGACGATAAAGACACTACCTGAATAGATCCACTTGAAGTATTTTCTGTTTAGGAGTCAAAACCACCTGGAGTACGGTACCATGTATCAAGTCTAAATTAAAGTCAACAGTAAGCCATCGTTGGTTAAGATTTCAAATATTGAACCTCTCTTTACACAGACCGTAATCGGTGGAGATGGCTTTCTAAAGACATCACTGAGATACCTTCTTCAAGTGTATAACTCACAATGTTGTTCATGAAATCCATTCCCTTAAGCCCGTTCCATTATGGGGATGAACCAGCTTCAGGGCCTTATTTTAGGTGGAAGGTGAAATGGACATCTTGAAAACATTTCCAATTACAGAGAAACCGGGAGAAGCCATAAGAATTACAAGCTAATTTTGTATCTTCTAGATAGAAAAACCAGGAGAAGTGTTGTTGCATGGAATGGGCCGAGGGCAATAATGTAAATTCATTTCAGAGATGAGGGCTGGCTGATGAGTCTAAGTGAGGGCTGCTAGAGCTGAGTGCCTACAAGTCTGGCCTATAGAGGAAGAAGCACGTCAGGGGTCCCAAGCATGATCTTAGGGGCGGAGACTCTGACGGTCAAGTTAGCAAAGGCATAGTGAAGAGGGCGGATGAGACCTAAGTAAGGTAGCTCAGACGAGGTCACCAGAAAGCTAGAGAGCTGGGAGCAATAAATGCCAAGATGTCCTACCTCATTGTGATGCCACTCATTTATATTTGAACCTGCCTAGAGTTAGTTACGAGTGGACAGCTAGGATGCCACATGTGCGCGCTCCATTGGGCCTGCCATGTGGCACCTACATCATTTGCCCACTATTCTCAAGGCCGTGGTAGAGGTTTGTGTGGTGACCTCGGCTTTGGTTGAAGAGAGTGTTAGTGTATCATCCTTGCTGGGAGGTGCTAAGTGGCTTGTATTGGCAAGGACCTCAACTTCGGCTTTGGCTTGGCTAGGGAGAACTTTGTCTTTAAGCACGGAGCATCGACTTCGACTTTGGAGACATCGGAGATAGCTTGGCTCAGAAGTGGGGAGATGTTGACCTCGGCTTCAAAGGGCTTCTCTTGTCTTGGTGGCAGCTGCTTTTATGGGTATGCCTCGATTAGGGCTTTGGCTATGTCAGGGAGAGCCTTATTTCAGGGGCGTGGAGGTGTCAACCTCGGTCCCTGAGGGCTGGCTTCCCTTAGTCGTTTTGATGACAACTACTTCTTGGGTTCTGCCTCTTGGGAGAGGTTGTGGAGGACCGGGTGTGCGAAGGCATTGACCTCGGCTTTCGAGAGTTTGGTACTGTGTTGGATATGGGTCTGAGGCATATGTGCCCCCCCATTCGCGTGCTTCACAGGTGTGCTGATGTGTCTACGCTTGAGCCAGGTGTCGGCCTCGATTGGTAGTTTTCGTATGAAGTATGGGTGATGAATGGGCATGCCATGGCTGTCCGCGAGATAGGTGTTGCCGTCAACAAGTTGGGGTGGTACAAGAGATGGGTCTCGACACCGGGTGCTAACTGTGCATGCAATGGGTCTCAATGTTGATGGGTCAGGACCATGCTCAAAACGGGCATCAGGCCATGTCTGTACGCAAGACGGGTCATCGCGTCATGTCCGTACATGAGACGAGTGTCAAGTCGACTGGGTCAAGTTCCTTCTCTCTCAGGATCGTTGGACGAACTGCTTGACTCAGTTAGTGGACTAGCTGACTTGCTCGACGTCATTTTGGACTGTTAAGGCAGTTGCTCCGTGGCCGTTGGAACGGAGATAACTTGAGCAGTCCATTTTCCTTTAAATAGGGCACTTAGTCGAGACAGACTTCACCATTTGCCTTCAAGATCTTGAACCTTCAGAGACCTTGGCCTTCAACCTCGCTCACCTTTAGACCTTCCAAGATCTCACCCATTAGGTAAAAACTTCAGCCGTTAGCCATGTCTTACTTCAATTATGGTCTCAAGTGCTATGACCTCCCTGACTTCTCGAGAGCAAGCTCTTCTCGTACAGCTACTTCGGCCAGTAGTAGTGAGGGCTACTCTGGCAAGTTCAAGGACCCTGCATGCTGAGGGAGAGGACTTCCTCTGTAGGCACCGAGTGCAGCTGAAGGGGTGATGAGTCTCCCCATGAAAGTGCTAGGTCGATGAAATTGAGGGAAGCTGAGGGGGCCTTAGGGTCGTTCGAGGTACTCGAGGGTGAGGAAGTCCTAGAGCCCAATCCAAGAATAGTGGTTGAGTATGTGGCTTGGAGGGTAGTAGTGGAACGCCTTGCCCGCTCCAAGTTAGATAGCACCCTTAGCATAGAGCAAGTGAAGGCTCTTGCTAAGCAATATCATATCCCAAAGGGATATCAACTTAGGGTCCCTGACATCGGTGATCAGCCGTGGCTGTTGGAGGAGGGTGAGGTGTGCGTCCATCACCACTACTTAATGTTCGGCTTTAGGTTTCTACTTCATCCCTTCATCCCTAAGCTACTGAGGTGGTACGACATCACCCTAAGCCACCTCATCCTTAATGCTGTCAAAACCATAGTCGTTGTGTTGGTGATGGCTCGGCTCTGAGGTGTTGAGCTGACCGAGAAGATCTTCTGTGGCATTTTTGTCCTAAGGCCGCAGCCCCATGAGATGTGAATATACTATTTCTAGGCCCGTCACGATAGAGTGGTTGACAACCCATCGTTTGTGCATAACTGGAAGAGGAAGTACTTTGCTTCTTGCCCTAAGGGTTGGTTGCTTAGGTCAAACTGGGGGAGGCTAAACCTGGTAGTCGAGACGACATCCCCTTATCTTCGAGGCGAGGAGGCTGAGGTCATTACCCGTATTTGGATGTCGAGGAAGATTTGTGCTGAGCCCCTAGTGCAGGAGGAGGCTTTGGTGTGGGCTAGCCTCAGTCCCGCCCGCCTTGGTAGGAGAACTCCTGTTGTCAGCTTAACACATCGGTTTGTTGTTTTACTTGTAAGTACTAACATGCTTGTTTTGTCTTTTTGCAGATATTCTTGAGGGTTCAATCCTTGAAATGTTTGTTGCAAATTAGGCAGAAACATTGGCATTAGCTTTCAAAAACTGGATGATGTTATCCCAGAGACTGTCCTAAAGTAGGGAGCCCTCTTGGACAATTTTTTCTGAGTCACCGTCGAAGAGAGGTACCTAAGTTATACCTTCCACACATTAATCGTGTTGTGTGCAGAGCTCATCCCGGAGGTCTAGGTCATTCGTTAGTGGAAAGATCTTCTTAGGGGTTGGATTTTCGTTTGCAAGTAGCTACATAGCACTTTTGCATGGCGCATTGGTGTCCTTGGGTGATGCTAGTGTTGTGTGCTTGGTGGGGAATTTGAGTGCTAGATGGTAAGAAGAGAGAAAAGCTCGAAATGCATTTAGAATCTGTCAACTGAGGATGACAATGTATGATGATTGAACTTTCACCACAAGGAATTCTACCATTAGAGTGCTCTTTGGGTACCATCTCCTATTGTTATTGGTATAGTGATTTTCCCCTCTGGTATTAATGAGTCACCAGAGAAACCGACCGTGGGGCATTCATCGATCGTAGTTGGTCACATCTAATCTTCATCTTTGAGAAGGCCTCTTCAAAAATGATGTCAGGTGAGCTTCTTGTGACTACGAGCATTCGACGCACTTTGAAGTTAGTGATGTTCACCATTATGACCAAGGCATTGTCATGCGACATCTAGACTCCTTTGAGATTGTCCTCGAAAAACATGATGGGTGTGTCAACGACCTTAGGCTTCTTCAGCATTCGGTCTTCTACTTGGTTGAAGCAGGTGTAGGCCTTCAGGGCCAAGGTCTCTTCCTTCGAAGTCGTTCTACCGTGGATGGTGGCGATGACTTTGATTGAAGGAAGGTCTTAGTCATTGGGTGTATCGGTACGGCCAGGGCTATCTCTACAAGGTACTTAAAGGATTAGCTACAAACTCACCAAGGTATCATCGTCAAACGATGTCTTCTGTGTTATTGCAGTGGTCCATGTAGCTCTCCACGTCGTGGTCATGGTCTCTTTGGAATTCACAGTTTTTCTCTCAACTTCTCTTGTTGCCTTGGAACTTCAGCTTCTCTAGTCATTAGACTAAAGGTTGGTCACGGGTCTACATCAACACTTCAGTCCATGTAGCATTAGGGGCATGCAGTTTCTGAAAGTTTGCAGTAGAGTCCTCGGCCTGTGGTCTCTACAGTAGTCTGACCTCTTTCGGTCGCAATCAACTTGATGGTCATCTTTGTGTTTGTGCTTCAAATCATATTAGTCATTCTCGTCCTACCTTCACTGCATATGTGCTTCATTGGAGTTGATGTACTTTTGTGCATGTGCCGAGAGTTTGGTCATGTTGGTAGGGGCCTTTTACTGTAGTGTGAAATTGAAGCAAAAGGACCACAAGTTGTTCATTAGGGTGGTCACCACTATAGATTGGTTAAGGTTTTGGACTTTAATTGACTTGTTGTTGAGACCCTTCCAAGTGATCCGTGGAGTCTGAGGTGCCATCATATTTTTTGAATTGAGGTGGTCGCCGGGGGGGGGGGGGGGGTTCCAATGGCAGGCACATTATGGTCAAAGTGGCTCCTCTTGATCATCCCCATGGTGAGCATTGTGCGCTCAGTTCTAGGCTTCAGAGCTAGACTTCCGAAATAGCTTGGGCCATTCATGTTCAAGTTTTGGCTTCCAAAAGGTCTTCTAGGCACCCTTTGGGGTCTACAATTGGAGGATTGGCCTAAGGGAGTACATGATAGGTAGGGCAATTGCTGTGGTACATCTGGGCTGCCCCATCGCTTCCATTATCATGACGAGCCGATTGACTATTCTCTGCAATGGACTGAATTCTTTGTGGGTTACAAGTTTCAACTGCTAAGCCTCGTGGGGAGAGAAGGTACATTCGGAGTGAGATCCCCATGATGGGGATTGCGCACTAGAGTGGTCGAAGGTGTTTTTTGGAGTCATGATCGCTAGTGCGTGAGAGATGAGAGAAACTAAAGGCTTTTCATACCAGTTCCCATTGATGACACCAATATGACGTTGTTTGAATCAAGTCAATGCCGAGGTGGATATGCAATAGGTAATTCTATCAACCTAGATGAGCCGAAGTGGAAGGACATCATAATGCATTGTGCAGATCTGTAACCTAAGAGTGGTCAAAGGTCCAAAGGATGAGGTCCTCGGGGAAGGCACTCTGACGCTCAAGTCAATAAATTATGGGCAGTGGTTAGCCGAGTTGAGCTATTGAGGATGAGTTGATCCATGCCAAAGAGGGAAGTATGAGGTGGTTAGGAAAGCAAGAGGGCTAAAGAGCGAGAGAGAATAGAGAGCCTATATCTTGAGGGGAGATACCTTTAAATAGATGCATATCATAACCAGTTGAGTTTTGCTTTGCGTCCCACGTATCACATCTTTAAAGAGACCAAGGTCCATGATCTTCAGAGGTTCCATGGTCTATGGCGCGGGGTGTCATGGAACTTATCCGCCTAGGGTCTTCACAAGGTGGCTTGATCATCTACCTAGTGTTGACTCAAAACTGCTAAAATGGCCAAAGTCATCAAATGGGCCCTCTTTAGGGGTGCCAATTGACTAGTTTTGGTTTGGATCCAATCCGATCCAAACCTTATCAAATCGAATTTGGACTGTTCATTATAATTATTGGATTAGGCCAATCCAAAATAAAATTGTCCATATTCTTATTGGTTTGAATTGGACCTGAACCAAATTTATAATAATCTAATCATGATGCCAAATCCTTGTCCAATTTGAAATCAATCAAGACTGAAGCCAACATAAAATCAATTTTATGAAAGTACTTTTACGAAAACACTTTTATAAAAGTAATTTTATGAAAAGTATTTTTACGAAAGCACTTTTATAAAAATGCTTTTACGAAAGCAATTTTAAAAAAGTACTTTTATGAAAACACTTTTACAGAAGTAGTTTTATAAAAACACTTTTACAGAAGTAGTTTTATAAAAACACTTTTACAAAAGCACTTTAATAAAAACACTTTTACAAAAGCACTTTAATAAAATCACTTTTACAAAAGTACTTTTACAAAAGAACTTTTATAAAAGTACTTTTAAATGAAAGCACTTTTATGAAATCACTTTTACAAAAAACTTTTATGGAAATACTTTTATGAAAGCACTTTTATAGAAGTACTTTCATAAAAGAACTTTTACGAAAGCACTTTTATAGAAGTACTTTTATAAAAGAACTTTTATGGAATTACTTTTATAAAAGCACTCTTATGAATGCACTTTTATAAAAGCACTTTTATGAATGCACTTTTATAAAAGCACTTTTATGAAAGCACTTTTATGAAAGCACTTCTACAAAAGCACTTTAATGAAAGCGTTTTATAAAAACACTTCTACAAGAAAAGTACTTTTATGAAAGCATTTTTACAAAAGTACTTTTATGAAAATACTTTTATAAAAGTGGTTTTCTATAATTTTTGATATTTCATTCGGTTTGGATATCCAATCCAATCCATTTATGTTTTAATGGATTGGCATGGATTTGGTTTGTATTAGATTTGGACTGAATTGGGTTCAGTCCATTTGTAAGTGAACTCACATTAGGCTGGATCGGATTGGACCAAATCCAGTCCAATTAACACCTCTAGCCCTATTGCATCGGTGCCTACACGATGAGCGGTGGTGGCTAATGGGTCCGGATGTAGTAGGCACGTTAGGAAAGCATATTAAGTAAGCACCTAATAGTTGTGTGACACTTGTCCTAGCTATCAGGTGCCTTACGTCCAAACATTTTTGTTCCGTTAGGTGCTTATCTATTATTTTATTATTTATGTAAAAAAATAAAAAAGGAAAACCTATCCCAATTAATGTGCCTTTTTCTCCATCTCCAACCTTTTGCCATTTAGGGTTCTCCCACCTCAGGACCTTCAGCCATTGCAACTGTTTGGTTGGGGCACTAGTTCTTGGAGCCCTCATTTGCGATTTCATCTCAAGAAACCCATTCATCCAATCTCTAGCCATCGTATTCCTCATTTGCAGGTTCTGAACTTCTCCCACCTTTGGACCTTTTAAATAAATTACTAATTTTTGAAGAAATTGATTATTTTATGATACTAGCATAGATGAATTTTAATGCTTATTGTATTTGTCTTGTTTTGTTTATTGAGAAAGACATAAACTATTATGGTTCTGACTAAAAAAGACATAATTAATTTTGACAAAAAGATATGAATCAATTTTCTAGGAATACACATAAACTATTCTCACGAACTGATAGAGTTAATACTAGTGTTTCTACTTAGAGGTGTAAATCCGGTCATTCCGCCCGCAGCCCGGCACGACAGTCCGCGGGCCGTGCCAAGCCCAACACGACCATGTAGGTGAATGAGGAATATGATGGCTAGAGATTGGATGAATGGGTTTCTTGAGATGAAATCGCAGGTGAGAGCTTCAAGAACTGCTGTCCCAACCAACCAGTTGCAATGGCTGAAGGTCCATAGGTGGGAGAACCCTAAACCACTGTTTTCAAAACCGGATTGGACCGGATGGTAGGACTGGAAAAACCGGGAACCGGTCAATTGATAGGTTCCGTTTTTCTCCAAAATCGCTTCCCCCCCCCCCCCCCCCCCAAAGCTGTTGATTTTGGTCAACAAATCGCTGAACTGGTCGGTTAACCATTTGAACCGCTCAAACCGTTTTGACCATTTTCCAAATTTTAAATTTTTTTATTATTTTTCTCAGAACAGGCTGGCCGTTCGGGTCGAATGGTCAGACTGTTTGAATTGATAACCAGATCCCTGACTGGGGTCACCGGTTCAATTTTAAAAACCATGCCCTAAATGGAAAAATGTTGGATATGGAGAGAAAGGCGCATTAACTGGGACAAATTTTCTTTTTTATTTTATTTTTATACAAATAATAAAATAATAGATAAACACCTAATGGAACAAAAACGTTTAAAAGTAAGGCACCTAATAGCTGAGACGATTGTCACACAGCTATTGGGTGCTTACTTAATGTGCTTTCCTAACGTGCCTACTACATCCCGACCCGGTGGCTAATATACGACCCCAACGCTACAAATAACATATCAAAAACAAAAAAAAAAAAAAAAACTCAATTGTGCCCATTGGTTTTTCTCTCTTACCAAATTATTCTTTCTTCTTCTTCTCTTGATATACTTATCTCTAATCTCTATATTTCTAATTAATGAAAGGTAATCGTAGAAAAGAGAGTGACGGTTTCTTGTTATTTTCGGATCATAAATGTGAGATGAGATGAAGCAGCAATTATCGGCTATCAGCTTGAGTTTTCTTCTTGTTCTCCGACGGTACTGCCTGAAACTTATTATGCCCGACAGTTCGAACCACAATTGGCCATGGACGCTGCCGGTCCAAGCTCCAACCTTAGAGTCATGGAGCCTCCTCCAAGAACATCTTTCGGTGTTTGGTTTGTTCTCCAAGAATCACAAAATCAAATAAGTAGGTTGAGGAATGACAATGGAAAAATAGAAGAAAGCCCATGCAGGCTCTCCTTTTTACTTTCTAATAATTGCACCTGGTTAATCAATTAACTAAAATATATATTTTTCCTTCTCCCTTAAACTTTAATGTTCTAATGAGATGCGAGAATGACAGTGAGTTTGTCGTTAACAAGCTGAGACTAGATCACGAATTAATTAGAGGTACCCAAAACCATCTCTACAGATGGTTTAAGTACGTTTAAATGCCCATAGTAATTGTTGGGGTATACGGTATACCGTCTTTAGCCATCGTATCCTGGTCCATGTCTACGAAATACTAATTACTCATTTTTAATTAACCACAGACCGACAGACGCTCAACTTTCTTCTTCTACAAAATGAAAATAACTATTACTTAAAAGCAAATATAACAGGGTCCACATCAGGGGGAAGGCTAGCCCATACAAGCCTATTTACAAAAAAGTATTTTGCCACCCTGGGCTACATAATGGGCTGCCCTATATACAGACCTAGGAATAGCCCATACAATACACTTTATTCAAACATGGAAATCCAGAAGTTGAACATGTGATGAACAACTCTAACGAGTATCGGATAAATATAAGTTGTGTTTGGTACCACTATTGTTTTTACTTCAAACTTCTTGAACTGATCAATATAAGTTAGGCGAGAAATATGTGTCATTACATCACATATGAAAGTCATTTCAGCTATAGAAAAATGTATGTATAGGACTGATGTTGATGTTTATAGTTAAGATTGTGAAGTTTCATGTTTCATGTAGAAACAACAATTTGGGGCCTTTGGACCATTGAAAATTTGATAAATTCTAAACCGAATTCGACCCAATTTAGTGCTCCACAACAACCAATATATTATTTTTTTCTTGGTAAAATAGCAAATACGTTATTATACTGTTTTTTCCACAAGTAGTGGCATATATTGCCGACAAGTTATTGCACAATATAATTCAAAGCGTGGAAGAAGAGGCCACGCCTGACAGCCTACCGGCTTTCTTATTAACGTCACAAGGATTCCACAATTAATTAATAAAAGTAAACTTATGTTGATAATAGATTATCATCATGTCAAAATGTTTCTCTTTTCCCCATCTCCCTTTCTGCTTTCTCTTTAACTCTTTCTCTCTCATTCTCTACTATCTTTTTTTATCTCTCTCATTAAATTATATTTTAATTACCTTAAAATTTCTCTCTCTCTCTCTCTTTCTATTAATTTATGTGGATCAATTAGAGAGAGACAATTTGAATTATTTACGGTATAATGTATAATCTGGGTCCCATGTCTTCACATTATCCATACCACTATTAAACTCAATTAAAAATAATCATGGTTTTTAAAAACGAACCGGTGACCGAACTGGTCAGGGGTCCGGTTATTGGTTTGAACGGTTCGACCATTCGATCCAAACGGTTAGTCAGGTGACCAGTTCCTGGTTTTTCCGGTCCGGTTTTGAAAACAATGATAATAATAGTTTGCAAAATTAATTCATAAAATTATTCATTTCATTCGTATTTAAAAATGATTATCTTAATAGAAAATTCAAAATAAATTACAGAAATAATAAATTTATTATAATAACATAAATTATACATTAATAATAATTTACTAAATAAATTAAAATTTAATAAAAATAAATATTATTAATTTGAAATTGATTTAAATTCAACTTTAAAATAATGAAAAATAAACACTACAAGCTGGGTTCAATACGGGTTTTCCTTTCACCCTAACTTAACCCTCCAATGCTTCTACTTGAACCCTAACTTAACACTATAGGGGTTCAACTTGATGTCAATCAAACTTTCATCTGTTTAATTGTATTTTTTCTATAATGTGTTTGAAAACCCATATAAGGATGACAATCTAACTTGCCCTTGTTGAGGCTCTGACTTGCATCAACTTGATCAGAGCATTTTTTTTTTATTGTTGATCAAGTTCAAGGTAGGTCTCAGGGAAACCTAAGCTTTGGTGACCAGGGACAGGGTGGGATGACATTTTTCCAGCCCACCCCAGCCCAGCCTTAAATTGACCCATCAATCGATAAATAATGTGGATAATATATTATTTTATATTATATAACATTTTATATTATGTATCGTTGTATACAATACATAGTATTGTATAATCAACCTTAATAAATATTATTAACAATAAAAAATTAATACAGATTTATCAACCAATACATATATATCGCAAAAATAATGTTTTATGGATTTAATCTGAATTAACCCAATTAGGAATATACAACAAAGCTCGTGCATCACACTGGCCATGACTGGTATAAGAATATAACAAACAAATACATTGGACTATTGAAAATTTGATAAATTCCAAACCGAGCATGAGACGAGTTGCATACCTAGTAAAGATCTTAAGTGGTATTAAGAATGGCAATATTAGTGCCCAACAATAACCCATATATTATTTTTTCTTGGTAAAATAGCAAATACCTTATTATACTAAAGTTTCTTTCCGCAAGTGGCGTATATTATCCACAAATTATTGCGCAGTATAATTCAAAGCGTGGAGAAGAGGCCACGCCTGACAACCTACTGGATTCCACAATATATATATTTTTTTGACAAAGGTAAAGATTAATAAAAGTAAACTTTATATATAGTTGATAATAGATTATCACCACATGGAATATTATATGATAAGGGGAAAATGTTATAACCAATCAACCGGCATATAAAAGGGTTAACGTACCAATCAGATGAATATTCATCAAAATTAATTTATATAGGGTACTTTTGATTGTTAAAATTTTTTGCGGTATTATATCTTATTCGACATCTACACACGCAAAGCTAATGAATCTATAAATAGGAGAATTCACAAAGCAACTAATTACTTCTTTTCTTTTCTTCTGATATTTGCCCCCAACCTCCTCTGATCTTGTCCTCTATCCTCTAAACCCGACCAGCTTGTTCTATTAAAATCATGCTGAGACTTGGCATAATTCTCACCCTGCTCATTTTCTGCACAACTTATTGGTCACAAGGAACCAGCACAACTGCCATCCTTAAGGTAAGGTTGCTAGCTTTTTACACACACAAACGGGATGGGATGGGAGGGATTATCTGAATTCTGATGAAGGCCAGGCGATATGATGGCTGTGTAGTGGGCTCTGGGTAACTAACCATAAAGTTCTATTCCCCGTCCACAACCAGTCACTCTTGCTTCATAGCCCGTTATGCATAACCATCGCATTCAGACAATCTGAATGCCTCAATCGGTGGTTCAGAGAGTAGTTCAGATCTATACTATTCTAACATCCTACCCACAAGACACTATGGATGTACATTTGGAACATTTACTACGAATGGTAATATACAAGTACAAGAGATGACATTGTGCTGTAGTGTTTTGTGGATGGCAAAATCTCTGATCAGTTCAGACTTCAGAGTTCTCATATAGAAACAATTTATGATACTTAACTTTATGGGGTAGAGAACTTGATTCCTTTTCTCTTTTATCTTATTAACTAATTATATGTAGGAAGATAATGCATGTGTATATTTATTGATAAAAAATGGCAGCACTACATAGTTTACATGGGAGATCACTCGCACCCAAACTCAGATTCTGTGATCAGTGCCAATCATGATTTGCTTGCTTCAGTCCTTGGCAGGTAGGACATTAATTGGATTAGATCATGAGAGTACACCCACCCTTTAGGAAGTTCTGAACCACTATGACCCCAACCTTTTTTCCAGTTATGAAGGAGCACAAGAGGCAACGGTTCTCCATTATACGAAAAGCTTCAGAGGCTTCTCTGCCATGCTTACACCAGAACAAGCACAACTCCTTTCTGGTAAGCTTGTTCAACAAATATGAATGTGAGGCCGGGCTACCAAGGATTTTTGCAACACCAGCTGGAATTAATGAATGACTCTCCCTTGATGCTGCAGAGAGCGAATCGGTTGTTTCTGTCTTCGAGAGCAGGGAAAGTCACGTCCATACCACACATTCATGGGAGTTTCTAGGAGTCGATTCCATTTATCAATATAAGCAACTTCCAATTGACGTGAAATCCGATATGATTATCGGTGTTATCGACAGCGGTAAATGCTCTTTTTGTTTATTTACTATAGAATGACACTTATGATATGGCTTTACGCAAGATTACCGATTTGTATTAATGTAAAGGAGTACGGAGAGTAACTTCATGACTTGTGGACTTGACAGGAATTTGGCCGGAATCAGAGAGCTTCAATGATAGAGGGTTAGGGCCAGTGCCCAAGAGATTCAAAGGGAAGTGTGTCCCTGGACAAAATTTTACAGTGGCTAATTGCAACAGGTATATATTATTAAGAGGTTAACGATCGGGGCCAGCCGATTGAATAGTGGATTTGAATACTGTATAAAGCATGAAATCTGGATTTCCAAGCTTTCTGCAATTACGTATATATGGGTATTGTTGATTTGAATTATGCAGGAAAGTTATAGGTGCCCGGTACTACACGAAAGGATATGAAGCAGAAATCGGTGCACCTCTTGAAGCTCTCGGCGTTCCTTTCTTCCGGTCAGCTCGAGATGAGAATGGGCATGGCACACACACTGCCTCAACAGCGGCAGGATCTGAAGTGAGCAATGCCAGCTTATTCGGCATGGCTGCTGGTGTTGCAAGAGGAGGTGCACCCACTGCTCGGCTTTCCATCTACAAGGCTTGTTGGCTTGCCGGGCTTTGCAGTGATGCAGACCTACTCTCCGCCATTGATGATGCTATTGATGATGGTGTCGATATAATCTCGGTCTCAGTGGGCGGGACAAGTCCTACCTACTTCGTGGACACAATAGCCATCGGAGCCTTTCATGCATTTAAGAAGGGAATTCTGTTTTCAGCATCAGCTGGAAACAAGGGAGTTAGTCCGCTGTCATTGTCTAATGGGGCTCCTTGGATCCTCACGGTGGCAGCAAGTACTGTGGATCGAGAATTCAGATCGGATGTGTGTCTTGGAAATTCCAAAGTTTTGAAGGTAATTATTAACTTACCAGCTGCTGGAATTTGTCTTTATTTGAGACGATTTATAAATTCCTGCAGATCAAAGTGCTTTAATACATTTTGATCAGGGATACGCATTAAACCCATTCAAGATGGAAGGGTATTATGGTGTAATAAATGCTAGTGCTGCAGCTGCTCCAGGCGTTCCTTCTCGTAATGCAAGGCATGCATGTCCGCGTCTCATGGCTTAACCCCTTTAATTAATACCAATCGATATTATTTAGTTGTTCATGAAAATATTCCATCCAATCTTATGTCCTGAAACAAATGCTGCTGCCTTACTACTAGTTCTTTTCTAATGGGGTTTCAGTATTTCTTTGTTTGTTTAGCTTGTGCCAGAACAATACTCTTGATCCCACGTTGATTAAGGGAAAAATTGTGGTCTGCATCATGGGGTCGACCGACTCAGGGAAAAGCTTAAAACAGGGTGGCGCTAGAGGAGTTATATTCATTTATGAATTTTCCAAGGAGAAAGCAAACCTCCAGTTTGTACTTCCAGCCACAATGATTGATGAAAATGAAGCAAAAGTTCTCCTAGCATATCTAGCTACAAAAAAGTAAGTAAACGACGATGGAATGTCGAGCAATTCAATGATTCATAACCATGCAATTTGGCCCGGGTTGAACACCGACCTGATTAACCCAATTAAACGGAATAATGGGCTAATTTAACTTGGACCTGACTAACCCAATTTGGGTCGGGCTGGGTTGAGAATTTGCCAAAATTTTCAATGGGGGCAAGCCCTAACCCGGCTCAGCCCGATGAAGTTGAAATTGTTCTCGTGCATGTATGGATGATTGGTGTTTATTTTGCAAATAGGAATCCAACTGCAAAAATATCTCCCACGAAGACTGTTCTCAACACAAGTCCAACACCGGTTGTGGCTAGTTTTCTTCAAGAGGTCCTAATTTCATAACGCCTGATATTATCAAAGTATGTTTGATTTATTTATTTATTTATACCATCTATTGCTATTTTCTCTTGCAAATTCATAACATTATGTTACTAAATGGATCAGGGTTGAACGCTACTAATTAAATTCGGGTAGGGTTGAGGAATTTGTGGTCGGGTTAGGTTCAGGGTTAATTATTGGCTTGTATAAGGTGCAAGGGTAAAGTAATCGACCCAACATCAGCTTAAGTCATCTATCCAGATGATTGAACCATTTCAGTCTAAGTTTGGAATTTAAATCAGCCTCCCACAATGTTCCATAGCATATCTCTGTCATGTATTAGAGACATCTCTCAATGTTAAAATCATCATATGATATTATCATCGGAAGATGTTATCAATATATGGCCAAAATGTGCTATGAAACATTGTGAGGGGCTGATTTGATCTCCTAACTTTCTCTCGTATATAAATATATATATACCCTGCTCTAATTCTTCCGGAGTAGAGTCATGTATCCACTGACCGAGTACCAATTTAAGATTGTACAAATTTCGGGCTCAAATTGGTAGCATTATATGTATTAAGGAACAAAAGAGAAATAAGTTATAAACTTTTACATAACACAAAATGAAGTATAAAAAATTAATTTCTATTTTTCAACAAATCTTCATACTAATACAAAAGAAAAATATATGTTGCAGCCTGACATTACAGCCCCTGGAGTGCAAATTTTGGCAGCTTGGCCGCCAATAGCAACCGGCATAACTGGTGGTCGGCCTACTGACTATAACATAATATCTGGAACCTCCATGTCCTGCCCACATGTTGCAGGAGTTGCTGCTATTATAAAATCCCTTCATCCTTCATGGAGCCCATCAGCCATAAAATCGGCAATGATGACAACGGGTGAGAATATTATATGTTTATTTTAATTTACATAATTCATGGGTTTGATCTTCCACGTCAGCACCTCCACTTTAGGAGGGACAGTGTGAGATTAGAGATGTTCATAAGAAAACTAAAGAAAAAAAAAAGCACCAACCAAATTCAGAAAACTGAACCAAAAAATCCAACTAACAGAACTGATTGATTAGTATTTTTCAGTAAACCTAAAAGAAAAATCGGTGGTTGGTCGAACTGATCAGTATGTATATATATATTATATTTATAATTATTTATTTGTAATAATTTATTTATAATATATATTATAATATTATAAAACTAAAAAGCAAAAAACCGAAATGATCATCTTGCTAATCGATTTATTTTGGTTCTGTATCAGTTTGGGATTTTACAAAAACTGAGTATATGTTTGACATCAATGCTTCAGAAAATGGTGCTGTTGATGTATGGGTTGGAAGCACCGTTTTTTAAGAAAATGGTACCTTTTTTTTTGTTTGGAAACGTCGTTGTCAAGTAGGATGTTTCCTGGAGTAACAACAATACTTTTTTTTGGTACCAGTGCTCAATTACCCATTATACCGGGTTATTCTATTCCACCTCTTAGAAAGAAAAGAACTTAAATCAAAATACTTAATAACACGGCGATACATTTATACAAAACTTCCAGGTCACTGCCACATCATATCCTTTTTGGTAGCAACGAGCTCTAATCTAAAAAATGTCAAATTTAACATTGTTTCAAACCATACTTTCTCGATTTCTAAAGAGTGACTTAAAGCACTGTTTTTTATGAAAAACAGTTCCAAATAAACAAACGTTTCCTGGAGCACCATTTTTTCTGACATAACATTGATGTATCACTGTTTTCTGAAACAACGACAATGATACCAAACAAACGCTGAAGGACTGGTTCCACCGAACTGTGAGCATCTCATGTAAGACTAGCCCAATTATTGGATCATGGGAATATTGTCAATGTTTTGAGAGTGGTCCTATTTAACCAATAATAACACCCCATGTTTATTTATCCATCAAGTGTGCTGTGCATATTACCCCACAACTACTCCAATATCTCATTTTGCATATATTATTGGTTTAGCAGCCTGGAAAGGAACCTTCAAGTGCAGCTAATTTGGATTAATTGGCTCTATAGAACCTTAAACTTGTTACAATAACAGCTAAGCAGGGTGTTGTGGCTTTAATATCCAACATAAAAAAGCATATCTGATATCCCTCCTTTCTAAAAATATTCAAAGTGAATTCTTCTTCTTTCTCCTCTTTCACATATTGACCATAACAGTTAGCTAGGTTGGTAGCTCAAGACCTAGCATTTTTAAGACACGCATTAAGTCTCAATCAATCTATATACGTTTGTTTAAGAATAAATTAATTCTTCAAAGTGTTACTACTAATAGGAAACATGCATGCTCAACTCCTAACGAGCTCAAACAATAGTTTAATGCCAAATTACGTACCTATATATGAGCACATAATCATATTTATAATGTTCTTACAGTTTGTTTCTTTTTCCTACAGCTTCGGTACTTGACAACACTCAAAAACCCATATTAAGTATCTCATCAAGTGACTCTCTAGCGACACCTTTTGATTATGGGTCGGGACACATCAACCCAATTGCAGCAATAGATCCTGGACTAGTATATGAATTTGATTCCACAGATATCATCCAATTCCTCTGTAGTTATAATACTACAGCTTCTGAATTCTTCAACTTAGCAAGAAAGAGAATTGCTTGCAAAAGCCCATCAATTCCCTCCTACAATCTCAATTATCCTTCAATTGGAGTGGTAAATATGAATAGGAGCATAGCAGTACATCGAACAGTTACTTAATATGGTAAGGGCCGAACAATTTATGTTGCATCTATAAACAAGCCAGCAGGTGTGGACGTTGTGGTCAGACCTAGCAAGCTCAAATTCAGTAAAGCTGGTGAGAAGAAGTCTTTTGAGGTGCATTTTAAGCCCTACAAGAAAAGTAAAGAGAGCTTTGTCTTTGGGGACTTGACATGGAGCAATGGCATCCATAATGTTAGGAGTCCCATTGGCCTCAATGTTCTCTCAGTCTAGCAATTTGGTGTTTAAGCAGCCTAGCTAACTATATTATGTACTCTTTTTCTCTTCTCCTAGACGATATTTCCAATAAAGAACCGTAGCAGGGAGTACACACACATGCTACTCCGTGGTTCCCAAGGAATAATAAAGAAGGACCTAGCTAGCAATTTCAGGCTTGTAAGTTGCATTACCATATGTAACTTTAGAATCTACTGAAACATACATAATGTAATTATGGCCAGTGGTTCTTATGTTGTTGTCTTAGATTGTTTACATCATATATGCAAATTAATATTTTCTTTTAACACTAAATGCGTTTGAGGCTGGTCTAATTGAATAATTGTTCCAATCAACCTGGATTAAACACCAATAATTTTGTACCTTCCCTTCATTTGAACTAATTGAAGGGGAGGGGTGGGTAGGATTATTACGACCATCATCATAATCCAAGCCTTGTCCCATTTATATACAGACTATATATCATATGAATCATGTTTCACCATTCTATTTTGGTTAGTTTTTATTGAATTTTGAGTGTTTGAATCATATCTTACTACCTTGACAATGTCCCTTTTGGTCTTCCTCTAGCCCTCCAACCCCCTTTATCTTGCAACAAAGTTATGAGATTATAATAAGTATTAATTAGTTACATGAGTTAATTTATATTAGTTACATGACCTATGCCTCTATTGTTGTGTGTCTTTAGAATCATGGTGATATGGTTTCTTTGCTTGGTTGCCCTAGACGACGCCAATTTGTTGTACACAAAATTTGGTCAATTGATAAAGAAGATCCTATAAAGGGTAGAGTCCTAAAGTATGTCTCCTAGTTAGTTTTTGATGCATAAGTGAAGAAGTGGGAAAGGGGTCACCAGGCCAAGCTGAGGAGGCTTGTCAGTGAGAAAAGCAAGGAAGCAGGGATCTATAGTTCCAACTTTGATCTTTCCTGAGTAGTTCTGTCAATGGTCTACTGATCATCCCATAACCTTGGACAAATTTTCTAGAATACCCTATATATCAATCCTAAAAATCTTTGCAAGGACTTGATGGTAGTAGGTTTAGGTCATTGAAACATAAACTCAATCTTAAGCAGATCTTCTTTTACTCCCTCAATTGTACTGATATGCCCTAAGTATTCAACCTGAGCTTGCCTAAATGAACATTTGAACATTTTGGCATAGAGATGATGTTGTCTTAGTGTATAAAATATTGTTCTTAAGTGATCCAAGCGACTCTATAAATATAGGCTATCAACTCAGAGGTCATAAAAAAATATGACGACAAACATCCTAAAATATGGTGCAAATACCTCATTCATAAGGGTTTGAAAGGTGGCTTGGACATTGGTCAAGCCAAAAAGGAATGGCCCTAAACTCATACTGACCATGATGAGTTTTAAAGGCACTAGTTTGTGACATCTTCCTCTCTCACCTTGGTTTGATGGTGCCTTAACTCTAAGTCCAATTCTGAGTGCACCTTAGCACCATACAACTCATCTATTAACCATCTAAGGTAGGCATAGGAAACTTGTCATGATATTCATCTCATTGACTTCTCTATAGTCTAAACAAAACTTCCAAATTCCATCTTCTTTCTCACCAAAAGCACGGGGGGCAGCAAAGGCACTGCGGGGTAGCCCTTGTGTTCACACTTCATAGGAATGGAATTAAGCTTAAGAGGAATGTGGTGATCATTGTTTCTAGTGGGGTGGTCCTTTTGGCTTATCAAAAACATCTTGAAATTCAACCAAGAAAGCATGTTTTTATTAAACATAAATTATTTAACCACCTAAACTTTACTAGTCTCCTCATCTTTATTCCTATAGTTATTGAATTTGGAAATCCTTACAATAATGTAGATCGAATGGTTTATGTTAGGGGTGAGAAAAAATCCGGAAAACCGAATCAATTAAAAAACCGATCAAAACCGAACCAGAAAACTGATTAATCGAACTGGTCGGTTTGATTTCAGTTCGATGTTTTCGAAAAACCAACAGTTTCAGTTCGGTTTTGGTTAACCATTTAAAAAAAAATGTTAGTTAATTGAACCAATCGATATATATAGAATAATATATATTTATATAATATTATAATATTATATATTTATATATTATTTTTTATTGTTTTTTGAAAATCTAATAAATGCCGAATTGAGACTTTTCAGTTCAGCAGTCTAGACTCTAGAGTGTTCGCCAGTCTGGTAGACAACAGCTAGACTTTTCAACCTAGCTTTTCCCTTTTCCTTTCTTTTCCTCTATCTTTCTCTCTCTCTCTCTCTCTCTCTCTCTCTCTCTCTCTCTCTCTCTCTCTCTCTCTCTCTCTCTCTCTCTCTGACTTTCACTCTCTCAGACTCAGACTCCCACTCTCCCAGAGTCTCGGTCCCAATTTTCTTCTTCGTTCTTCCCCAACGGACCAACAGGCATCGGCCTTTGGTGCTCCCAAAATTACTTATGAACTGCAATAGCTTCATATACGGCCTTCGACACTCCCAAAAATCAATGGACCAATGAGCGACGACCTTCAGATGATGGCCTTTGGCACTCCCAACTGCAATAGCTTCAATGGACCAATGGGCGATGGCCTTCGGCACTCCCAAAAATCAATTTTCTTCTTTGTTCTTCCCTAGTCACTGAGCTCTTTATGTTTCTCCCACTCTCCCACTCTCTCTGACTCCCACTCTCCCTGTTTCCATTTTTTTTTTTAATTTTGAGGGCATAAAAAAAACAGAAAAACTGAATTGCGGTTAATCAGTCGACCGATTGCATTGGTTCAATTTCGGTTCAGTTAAATATAAAAACTAAACAAGTTAGTTCGGTCCAAAAAATCATCTCACGGTTCGATTAACTGAACCGTGAACACCCCTAGTTTATGTAATGTTTCTCATAGGATTATTGCCAAACTTCTGGCAAATAAAAAAATTGTTACCAAACTTGATTGCTCCTAATCAAGCTATATTTGTACAAGGAAGACAGACCACTGGTAACCTTAATCTTGCAAAGAAATGTTTCACACCATGAACAAATCAAAAGGAAAGTCAAGTTGGGTTGCAATTGAGGTAGACATGGAAAATGCTTTTGATAGGATGAGTTGAAAATCCTTAAACCGATGGAAATCATGGGCTTTCCTTCTCAATATAATCAAATGATTGATCAATGTCTATCATCATCTATGTTTTCTGTTCTTCTAAATGGCGATCCTTCTATTTTTTTTTTTTTTTTGAATAAAAAAGGGATTGAGATAAGGTGATCCCTTCTCTCCCTATATCTTTGTTCTTGGCATGTAGTATTTTTCAGCAATGATGTAGAAAGCTAAAGCTGAGAAATCAATTCAAGGTATTCCATGAAAAACCTTTAGTTTCTCTTCTCTTATTTGCAAATGATTACTATTTGCAAAGTTCACCCAAAGCAAATACTAAAGTTGAAAGAGTTATTGGATCAATTTGAATAAGTTGATGGTCAAAAAATAAATTAACAAAAGTCAACAATTTTGTTTAGTATAATAATGTTCCAAGGCTTCATTATTATTAGTACATCAAATAGCTGGTGGTTCTCAAGATGATGAATTCAAAGGATGAATACGTGGGCATGAATTTATGTGAGGGAAAAAATAAATGGCAAGAATACAAATAAATTGTTGAAAGAGTGAAGAAGAGAATTGTGGCTGCAAGCTAAAAATTTATTATAAGTAGGGAGCATTAGGGCTGTTCATAAGAATGCCCAACCTGACCAAACTAACCGACCCGGACCGACCCAACCCAAGTCGGCCGGGGTTTCATCAATACCGGTCGGTTTCGGGTTGGGCAAATATATAAACCGATATATCAGGTGGATTTCGGTTTTCTTGTGTGAAAACCGAAACCGACCTGACCCGAACTAAACCAGACTTCTACTAATTCGGTAGTTCATAGTTTGAGTAGTTTCCTACTTAACTATAACTAGTCTTCTACTAGAAATAGAAGGCTCATTAGGCAATTACAATTAGAATAGGCAATATATCCTAGTTTCTAACTTTCTATAATCTTTTACACCAAATAGGCAATCCATTAGGCAATTACAATTAGAATTCAATTAGGTGTCCTTTTGTATAGAAGCAAAACCGAAACCGACCCAACCTGACTCAAACCGACCAGGTCGGTTTGACCTATCAGTGGGTCGATTTGGGTTTCCACCTCAGGTAATCCGACCAAGTCGGGTCGGTTGGGACCTGACCCGTAAACACCCCTAGGGAGCATAATTACTTTGATGAAAGTAGTTTCTCAAGCCATATCTCTATATCAAATGAAAACATACTTAACACCCACTATAAAATTAAAAAGTTGATTTTGGTGGAAATGGAACTTTAGGCTTCAAACCATAACTTGAAGGAAAAATGGTGAGACCTCAAAATGAAGGTGGTGTTGGAATTTTAGAGACAAAGATATAAAAAAAGCCTTCTTTGTTTTATTTTGAGTAAGAACAAAGTCTTATCTATAAAACAGGTAAGGAGGCTCTTCAATGATAAAAATAATCTACAGACAAATTAAGGTGATTTGTGCAAAGTATTTTGAAATCTTCTTCCATCATGTCAAGCCAAAATAATCCCATTCAATATGGTGGAATAATTTAATTAAACTAAAAGAAGAAGTGAAAAAGAATTTCTTCTGGAATAAAAGATGAATCACAAGTTTTTCTCTTTTCAAATCCATGGGTACCTGCTTCGTTGAGTGGTAAGGTTGACAAAATAGATAGAAGTCAAAAAATCATGTCCAAATTCTAGCAATGGTTGTGATCCCTAGTAGATTGGAAGAGGGAGACAAAGTATTTGGAAACCTACAAAAGATGGAATCTTCACAATTAAATCAGCATATAGAATATTTGTTTTTAACTAGGAATTAAGGCTCCGTTTGGATGCAGTGCAAATACAAATATGCACTATACATTTTTTGTGGAAATGGACACTGGTTCAAGTGTATGCAAAGTAGGGCTGCACATTCGGGAGCTCTTTGCATTCTCGTTATTTGTTTTGAAATACACATTTCCGCTGATTCATATTTGGCTTTTTTATGGATACAAGATAAAGCATCCCAACTCCAAAAACTGCTCTAGCCAATTTTTGTGCCAAACTTGACCATTTAAGGCAACAAATTTAACCGTTGGCTCACTTTCACAGTTTCTGATGTATTATGACCGTTACAACTTTTTATTAACAATGGGGGGAAATGGGCTTTGATTATTTGGTTCAAGTATCATTTTCTAAGCTGTTTTACAAGTCAATAGAACTTTGCATTCTACTATGGGTTGATATCCTATCAATGAAACTGAACTCTACATTCAACCCAGTACAAGATACTAAACTTTGCACAAGATGTTGAACTTTACATTCTACCCTGTTGGTCATGTTTCTTTGAATAAAAGACAAGTATAAGATTGTAAGAACTACCTTACTAATTCAGTAATAGCAGTTCTAGAAAAGGAAGCAGAGTCACAATTAATTGAACTCTGCATTATACCCTTATTATCTCCTCAAAACTTCGACAACTTAAAGCAAACAAGAACCTTAGCAGGCCCTACTGCAAATTTCATTTCTGTATACACCCTGGAAGGCCCTAACTAAATATAACTACAAGACTTAAAGATGAAATTGAAGTCATGAGAAAATCTCCATCTAGAATATGATAACTCAAGTTAGACTTTGTTTCCTAGCTTTTTTTTTTTTTTTTTTTCTATTGATAAAAATAAACATGTTGCTTCTGATGCAACATGAAATCACATGTTGATTCATTACGGTTTGATCTGAAATAAGCTAAAGATAGCACAGTTCATCTATTGTAGTTACTTTCGACACAAGGCAAGAGAAAAATAAAAATAAAATAAAATAAAAAACAAGAAGGGGAATGATAGGATGCATAAGCTCTGACTAAGAAGAATTTCTTGAGGTTTTCAACACAGAAAAAATAACAAAAAAAGATTAGGATGTATTTGAATTGGAAAATTGAAAAGAAAAAAAAATGAAATGCGGTCAAACTAACAACCTGAAGTGTAGTCAAGGATTAAAATATTGACATGATACAATCAATACTGGGTGTATCGTATCGGTATTGATAAGAACAGAAGCGAGATACGCTACAACTAGTACGATACATGTCCATTCAATCGTATTGAGAAAATACAATTAGTATCAGTGTGTCGCACTATATCAGCCGATATTGACCGATACGTGTCAATACATGCTGATATGCACGCATCTCTTGTTTAACAAGTACTCTTATGAAGATTCGAACTCAAGCCTTGGTGCCCAGCCACCCATTTTGCTGTGCGCTAACATTCTAAGGCACTATTCCATCATTCAACTTGCGATATTAAGTGAAATAAAATAAAATTTGTTAACTTTATCATTAACATAAACCTAGACAAATACTATATGTTTATGTTCAATAATTCTATCTTAAAATAAAAAAATACTATTAAAAATTACTATTTATAAACCTTAATGAAGTAAACAATCTATTAAATTTACATTTATATCAAAAATTGTTTTTTACTCTCAATTAATTTATACAAATAAAAATATTAATGATACATAATTATTTTATACTTAAAATTCATAAATTTCTACATTATATGTATCTTTAAATTTTAAAATATGTTTATAAATTACTCATAGATATTTTAATTTAGACTAAAAAATAACATATTTATTATTTAGAAAAATAAAAAGTTGTATACAAAATATTTAAGAATATAATATTAAATTGAATTTATCAAATTCACTAATTTAAATTTATATAATAAAATTATTTGTTATTTCAAAAAAAACTATAGAAATAAAAATGTTAATAATGGAATTGTTACTTTAATAATTAAAAATTATGAATTTCATATGATATGTATCTTATAAATTTTAATAATTTTGATATATTTTTAGTTAAGATTAAAAGTAAAAATATGATAATAATATATGTATCTTAGAAAAACTATAAACTTCATATGATAGTGATTTTGATATTATCAAACATTTCAAAAGTTAATATTAAATTAATATTTTTGTTAATTTTGAAAAGTAAAAATATAGAATAATTTCTATAGTAATTAAAATATAGTAATTGCTTGTGTTTTGTGTCTTGGACTTATAGAATTTAACATAATAATGGTTTTGTGCATGTTTTACTTTTTAAAAACTCTATAATATGAATCTTGGACTCTTGATTGGTGGATTATCGGCAAAATTCTATGGTATTTATTTAACTTGTTATATTTTTGTAATATATTTCTTTATGTATTTATGCTTTATTTATGACTATTTTGACATTTATAATATATGAGCTAATTGCTTTACATGAGGCAGTTTTAAAAACTTTATGGTGTTTTAATGGACCACATGGGTCCTTATAATCCAAAAAAATTAAGTCAGTTTGTAAATTGACTAAAGAAGTTGGTGATGACTTCTCATTTCTCCCCTTCAGCAATGACTTCTTTCTTGCTAATCATCCAAAGTCTTCTTTTTGCTTTAGGTTTTGAATATCTTTTCTTATTGCCTTTTGCCATCTTTTGCATTGAAAAAACATCTTCATAACTAGTTGGTTCTAAGTTGTTAATTTCTTTAGCTAATGCAGTATCTACATTCTTAGTGTTAGGATGTCTAACCTTAGTTGACCTTCGTAATTCATGTCTTGGTTGTTCTTCTAGCTCTTCCATTTGACTTGGTCTAATATCTTCTGGTGTTTTCTACTCATGAACACTAGTGCTCCATGGTCCTGGAGATTTTTGAGAATCTGATGAGCTAGGTTGAGGCTCTGAATTTTTTTCCTCATTTAAATTTTCATGTACATTCTCCTCCATGACTTCAGAGTTGGGTAGTACCACTCACTCAGGGACTACCAAGATGAAGCTTCATCAAATACCATATTTCAAGATGTATAGCAACGATTGGTATTTGGACCATTGCACTTCCATCCTTTTCTTTCATTATTGTAGTTGAGGATTATACACCAGATAGTTTTCTTGTCGAACTTCTTGCATAGATGGTTTGGCACAAATACATAACATACACAACCAAATACGCAAAAGTGACTTATAGTGGGTCGATGATTCCATAACTTCTCATATGGTGAGAGAAAGTCAAGTGATGCAATGGTCGTCGATTGATGACATGTGTTGTTGTCTTCAAGCCTTCTACCCAAAAACGTCTTGACACATTTTACTTTGCAGTATGCTTCTACATACTTCAGCAAGATGCCAGTTCTTTCTCTCAACTACTCCATTTTATTGCGGAGTGTTTGGACATGTCAACTATCGTTGTATCCCATGTTTCTTGAGATATTTTGAGAATTTTTTTGATGTGTATTCTCCTCCATTATTAGTGCCTTGCCATATTGACTCTCAACTTCAAATTTTTTTTGTGCATTCTCTTAACTTCAAAATTTTCCTTTAAGTACACCCATACGTACCTTAAGAAATCATCTATAAATGTTATCATATACCATACCCCGGTGTTTGATTCTTACTTCACTCGTCCAAACACATCAGAGTGAATGAGCTCCAAAGGTTGTTTAGCTCGAAACTTTGATTCAGTATATGGCAATTGGTGTGCCTTGCCATATTGACATCCAACACATACTATATTGATCCATACTTTCAATTGAGGAAGTCCTTTCAACATTGGCTTTACCATCATTACTTTGAGCCTGTTGTATCCAACATGGCCAAGCCTTTCATGCTAGAGATTAGTAGTTTCATTGCGTCGAGTCTTTTCTACATTAGCTGATTCAGCAGACATTATGTAGATAGACTCTAATTTCTGTCCTTTCATAAGTGGTGCTTCTGGTGTATGTATACTCCGATATACTTTAACATCATTTGGACCAAATATTACAAAACTGCCAAATACAGTTAATTGAGATATTGATAATAAATTCTTTTTCATACCTAGCACATGGTAGACATTTTGGAGTTGTGCTTTTACCTTGTTGAAACACAAGATGCATAATGCTTGACCAATATGGGTGGTTGAAAGCCTTGCATCATTAACTGTAACAATAGCTTTCTTGCCTTTATATTCTTACAAAGATCAAAACATCTGTTTATCTCCTGTCATAAGATTTGAGCATCTAGAGATCCAATCTTGGCTATAATCAACTACTCCAAGATTTGACAAAACAAGTGTTAATTTGGTTGAGTAGTCTTCAACATAGCAATCGTGCTCATCTGGCTCTATAATACAATAGGAAGCTTTAGCATGCTGTTGTTCTTCACTTTCTTTATCTTCTTGATGATTGGCTGATGTTGCTGAATTTCCTTTAGCTGACTTCTTTTTGTTGTACCAGCATTCATGTGCACATAATGACCCTTCTTGGAACAATTATAACATATTACGTTGCGTTAATTACTCTTATACTACTGAGTGCCATCTACACGTGTTTGTAAAGCTCCTTTGCTGATATCATTCCTTCTGCTAATAAAATTTAGGAGGCTTCTACTGCATAGGCTTTCTGCTTGGCCCCTTTTTCTGAGTGAGAAGTGCTTCTTTTGTTTCCTTGATTGAAACACTAACCATCTACTTGTTTAGTGTCTCTTTCTTGGCCAACATATTTTCTAATTCAACAAGTGATGGATGTGTTGGACAGCCTCTAATAACTGTCATAAATCTGTTATACTCGGGTCTCAACCCTCGTATAATTATTCGTCTCATTTGGGTTTCATTAATTGTGGACTCTTTATCTAACTGAGATTTCATCATAGAAGCTCTTTCCCTTTGTAAAATATTAGTTGATTGTTATTTGATCCTTGACTGATCAATGCAAACCCATTTTGAAAAATAATTTAGATAAAACATCCTAGGCTTCGCTTGGAGTGTGGGCCTTTTTTATATGCTCTAAAAATTCTTTCTCAACAGTAATTTAAATAGTGTAATGAGCCTTATCTGCCTTGACTTTTCACTTCTTTTTGGCATTCTCGTCAATGGGGAGCAGTAGTTTCACCTTCGATTGTTACTTCCAACAAGTCTTTGCCTTGTAGATGACTCCATGCACGTGTGCCAACTATCATAGTTATAGTGGTTTAGCTTCTCCATTCCCGCAAGCATACTAGCTAAACCCACTATTATGATTGGTGAGATCCTCTTCTACTTTCTTTCACCAAGAAGCTTAGTCCTAGACTAATCGGCTTCACAACATCGTGCTGCTCACAATGGATGGTTCTAATCCGATAGAGCAATAGGTAGATCTTGGTTATTCAAGCATCAACCTGGCAACAATGTCGGACAACCTGCTCTAATACCAAATGTAGAGCACAACAAATAAGTGGACCCACACAAAAAGAAACAATATAGCAATATTTAAAGAGAAGCAAATGAATACACTATAACTAAAATTATCTACTATGCATATTACTTAAAACACACAAATTCACAAACATTTATAGATACAAACTTAAGCTATATACGAACAAAAACATCACACACTTACTATTTAACATGGAATTACACATATTTATAGGGGGTGAACCCCACGTAGGCAGTTAAAAAAAAAAAAGATTTTGTGGGGTTTTAATGGACCACGTGGGTCCTTTCAATCCAAAAAATTTAAGTCGATTTATAAACCAAGTAAAGAAGGACTCCGGATCTCCTGCCCACGCGAACACTACCCACAACACACTACCTAGAGAAGTCGGTGATGACTTCTCAAACTTGGTGTGTGCCCTCTTTTCTGCAGGAGGATATGTGATAAGCTCCGAGTGTTCTTGTTGCCAATTGGCATCAATAAGTAAAAAAGTGGTTAGGGGTCCCTAGTGCTGCTGAAGTCATGCAATCTGTTACTAAATTGGCAATATTCCAAGGAGGTTGGGACTTTGCCTACATAAGTTTCACCAAAAGTAGACAATCGGACTTGAGTTGACTAATAGTGGACAAGCCTGTTAGCTTCAGCCTCCTCGAGCGACATCAATGACAATCTGATTGATCTCTCATAAACAAAACAACCCCCGGAGTTGCGGATCATGAAACCTGCTCGTACTCTATCTGGGGACGAAGCACCATCACGATTAATTTCGAGAATACCCGGTGGAGGGAGTATCCAACCATGAGAAGAAGTGATATTAGCTACAGGTTTGTCCAACAATTAATGCAGTATATATTTTGGGGAGGGGCAGAGATAGTAGAAAGCACCTCTGAAATTTGAGCATTAGTGATCAATTTAAACAAGGACCTTTGTGGTTGTGCTTCATTGCAAATAAAGGGGGCAGCACCAAGCCATATGGTTTCATGATAAGCAATGGATGAATCAATGGTCTAGAGCTTCCAAACTACAAATATATGTGTTGTTTTCGTTCAAACTGAGCCCTACTTCACAACATAGAGGCCTAAGGTTTGTGCTGTTTTCGTTCAAACTGCCACCCAAGTAATTGATTCTGCGTGTATATACCTCTGAATCCTAATGCACCCTCATCCTTGTGTTGCAAGCAGGATTCCCGTCTCTTCAAAGAAATGTGACGTTTAGCATATCGCCAACCCCACCAAAAATCCCTTGCCATGTATACAACTTCCTTCATTTCCTGCTTGCAGCTAGTCCTTGGAGATCGAAGCTTCATTGAGTCCAGATCACTTGCCAACAACCTACCAACATGATGAGCCCCACTTTTATGGCGGGTCCTAATCTCATGGTAAAATGTGCGATATTATTTGATCAAGTTGGTAAGGAGTTGGAACGTCTTTTATTAGCAGAAGATCCCTATTTGCCTTCCTTGGCTTGGTCTAAGGAGGCTGACATCATATTTTCCACTGCGGCACTGCCCGTAAACCACCCTCCTCAATTTCTTCCTCACAACATTCAAGCTTAGCCTTGATTTTTTCGATGCTGCAACAAACCTCAAATGACTCCAAATTGTCGAATCAGGGATTAATGCTTGAGCTCCACAGGGCTCACCTATGCTCTGGGATTGTTCTTCACACACTAATCCAGCAGCCCACAGGGCTCACCTATCCACAACTAGGTCCACTCAAGAGATCGATAGACATGGGCCCCCACCCATACCATGCTTCGAAGACAAATTCAAATTCAAAATCAGCACCAAAGTGGACCCCACCCTGCCATCCTCCGGTCCTCCAATGCCAATGGAACCAGTGCTATTCTAGGTGAACGTTGGCCACTGCCGCCCGTAAAACACTCTTCGTTTCCTTCCCCCCGACCCTGGCCGCAGCTCCACTCTGCGAATACTGTCTCCTGTGGACCAAACGAGACCTGGCCATTGGACACAGTCACTGGATTCCTCTCTTTCTCTACTACCACTACCCACCGGGAGTACATCAAACGCATTTCAGTCATCTTTGTCATTAAATTGGATATTGGGTATATCGCACGGAAAATGGTAAAATTAAAATGAAACCAGATTTGCTCCTTACACCTTGTATGTGCCTGTGAGGAGCAGATCCCGTGTACCTCCCACCTGACTCATGCTGTGAGGTCAGTGTGAGGAGCAGATGTATACTAGTTTTAGTGTTTCTTTAACATACCAATAAGAAGGTTCCGTTGTCAATTTTGGCTTTGATTGTGGGACTTTAAAAAGCTTTCCCTCCTCTTGTCGCGTTGGTTTAGCATCCTACCTAGCATTCATCTCCTCTTGACAAATTTCTCCTTTACAGCTTTAATAATGAATCTTTCACCTAGCTAGGACTTCCATCGTTAGAGAACTATGTATGATGATGACATGGGGAGTCCACTAATCTCCACTCTAGGCTCTCCTCCACTGCAGTCATTGAGCGCATCCACTAACTCTTTAATGAATGCCCAACACCGAGTGTACAATAGGATCCCAAAATCCTTCACCCACAAATTTCTTTATTTGTCAGAAACATAGACTTTCTTAATGGAAGAATACCTTTTTGACACTGTTAATGCTCATCCTCTAAACCCGAAAGTTCGAGGACGAAGATGAAGCAACCTCGGAAAAGAACCAACAATTTTGAATGAAGTCTCTACCTTGTTTCCATCAAATCTGCTAGTGCATTGTGATTTACAATGGAGTGGAAGCAGTTGATGAGACTCCTCTAAGGGCTTGTTTGGTTCATGGGTATAGGGGTCTGGATTCGAATCAGAATGCATCATTTCGGTTTCTAGCTGTTCGGTTGGTGGAATGGCATTCCCCATTTGCATTTGAGGGAATGGCAATTCCCTCTTCCTCTCTTGAGTATGAAATCACATCCCAACTGATTCAAATTAACTTTTTGATTCCTGTTTGAACCCAACAGACAGACTATGGGAATACATCAGTCTAACTCCGATTCCAAGGTATTTCAATTTCGATTCCTATTCTGACTGTGACTGCAAACCATATAGACCCTTAAAGGTCTTATGAGAAAAGATGGAAAGTGATTGGCATGGATCCTTCCCGGAGGTTGATTTTTTTATTTTTTATTTTTCTACAACATTGGGTTCAGGATTGAAATTGACCAACTCGCCAATACCGCGTCAGAAGAACACTTGCTGCTCTATCTTGTCTTGGACAAGCCACGACTACTGTAATGGTCCCATTCACAACTTTGATCATCATCTTTCTAGTCTAGATTCAAAAACGAATAAAAAATCCATCGTTTGTTTACTACAAAAGGATCCCTTCACATGACATATGACAAATCTGGAAAACACAATTACACAACTAATTTTATACAACTGATTAACTTTTTTTTTATAATAATAATAGATACAAGCTTAATTATTATATATCAAGCTAAAGATAATCACATAGAAGGAGAGGAATTTTAAATTTTTGATGAGACGACATTTTTTTGAGATGCCAAAATTGACTTTTATAAGTCATTTCATTTCAATTAAAATCATATAGTTGGGTAGAGAATATTGATAAGCTGTCCAGAAATTCTTTTCCATTGAAAACCACATAAGTCCATAACATGTACATGAGAGAAACACAATTGCTTGTAATGACATATGTAAACGGGTCGGTACAAACTGTGAACCAGAGCAACCAGAACCTAGATTGACCCAAAATCAATCCAACCCAACCACCTCCATATTCTTAGTGAAGGCTACAAAATCAATCCAATCCAACCCAAAATCTAGATTGACCCGACTATGTATTCTTAAGGAGTCGGGTCTGGATTGGTTCTAGTAAGTAGAACCATTCCTGAACCAATTATTAATTGGGACAAAAGAATGGACCCAGAACCGTTCCGATTAATAACCTGGTCCTATCGGGTCTTATCTGATAGACTCAATTATTCTGAAAATTATATTTATTTATTTAAATAATAGCATAAAATGTAAATTTTGATAATGTAAACTTAATAAAAAAATGATAATAAAATACTAAATTGTTTATATGTTAATATAATAAACATTTTTAGCTAATATAATTATCATATATATTATCTATCAAATTTACTATTTCAGGAATGAAATATAATGAAAATTATAATAGAATTAGGAAATATCATATATATTTAATAAAATATTTGATTTGGGACAAACAAGAACCCAAACCGATCTGATTATTAATCAAACAAACTCAGGAAATCAGAACTGACAACCCATTAAGAGCCCTATTTACAATATCACTACGTCGACAATTCAGCTGTGGTGCGAGTTAGTGTTGCCCCAAATCCAATCCAATAGGATTGGGTCAAAATGGGTTTACGACAAAGCCATAACTGGACTACTGCTTGTAAAGATTAGGGCTGCAAGTTGGATTGCCCTGGTTATGATTCAGGTCATTGAAAATTTGACGAATTCTCAACCCGGCCAACCCGATTCAAGTCGCCAAGTAAAGATCTTTAATGGATCGATCTAACAATGGCATGCATACTAGTGCTCAACAGTAGTCAACCTACAACAGTAAATAGATTATTATATTGTCATTTACCCATTTGATGTATACTTTATAACCATTCATTGGAAGTTTCAGTTGCACAAAGTAAAAGTGTTAAAGAATTCAGTGTGAAAGAAGAGACCACGACCAAGAACTGGTGGGTTCACCATTCAAATTATAACATGGATTGCGCCATTAATTAATACAAGTAGTACTGTTACATTGTTAGTAGTTTAATACCAAATGGAATTATGTATTTGGATATATAGACGTACGTTGAACGTGTAAATGGATGTACAAATTGGTTTCAAAGTTTCAAATTACCAATCTATTGCTATAAATAGGAGAACTCAGTCACAAGTTAATCACTTGCCCCCTTTCTTCTCTTGTTCTCTAATCCAATATAGCTACATTAACATGATGAGAGTTGCCAGAATTCTGACTACTATACTCATTTTCTTTAGATTTTATTCTTCTTATGGAATCAGCACTACTGCCACCACTAAGGTGAGGTTACAATTTCTACACTCAGTGGGTACTGGGTAGTTCAAAGTTCTCTTATGTACAGAACAGATTACTTTTCTTTTGGACTCATTAGATTATGATATTTAATTTATAGATAGATTAGAGATTTTTTTTCCTTTGATCTTATTAACTAATTAGAGGAAGATAATTCATCAAAAATGGCAGCATTACGTAGTTTACATGGGAGATCGCTCTTACCCAAACTCAGGTTCTGTGATCAGCGCCAACCATGAACTACTTGCTTCAGTCCTTGGCTGCAGGTAGGACACGAATTGCTCCAAATTTCTGAATGTAATGGATTAGATTATGTTTGTACATCTTCCCTTCAGGGAAGTTCTGAACAAATTAATGCATGCTCAACCATTTTTCAGTGTTGAAGGAGCACAAGAGAAAGCAGTGCACCATTATACGAAGAGCTTCAGAGGCTTCTCTGCTATGCTTACGCCAGAACAAGCACGTCTCCTTTCTGGTATATATATATATGCTTGTTTTACCTAAGCCAGGAATAAAGGCTGTGAAGGATTTCTTGAACACCTTGAATGAACCAGTTTCGGTTGATGTTTCAGAGAGCGAATCGGTTGTCTCCATCTTCGAGAGTAGGGAACATCATCTCCATACAACACATTCTTGGGAATTTCTAGGAGTCGATTCTATTCATCAATATAACAACCTGCCGATGGACGCCAAGTCTGATTTGATTATCGGAGTCATCGACAGTGGTAAATGCTCTAGTTTTCTTTATTTATATATATATATATATATATATATATATATATATATGAGCAAGCTTATTTGATTATGTAATCACTGATCATCATATACAGTGACTATAAATAAATTAAATATGAGTTTTGGACTTGCCAGGAATTTGGCCTGAATCGGAGAGCTTCAACGATAGAGGGTTAGGACCTGTGCCCAAGAGATTTAAGGGGAAGTGTGTCCCTGGACAAAATTTTACAGTGGTCAACTGCAACAGGTATGTTAAGAGGTTGTGGACCGATGGAGCAGTGGGTAGGCACTGTATAAAGCATGAGATTTGGATTTCCAAGCTTTCTCAATTACTTATTGCTGGGATTTAGGTATGAGTAGTTAAAAAGAATCCTACATTAGAAAGGAAAGGAATGAGAAGTGCAAGAAACTTGTACTAGAGCGACTCATAATCTAATAGTTTAAGCTTTTGGGTTGTATGTGGTGTCCCTCGGTTTTAATGGCTCCCCTCAATAATTCATAACAGTGAATATTGTGGATTTGAATTTTGCAGGAAAATCATAGGGGCCCGGTACTACACGAAAGGATATGAAGCAGCAACCGGTGCACCTCTTGAAGCTCTCGGCGTTCCTTTCTTCCGGTCAGCTCGAGATTAGAATGAACATGGCACACACACTGCCTCAACAGCGGCAGGATCTGAAGTGGGCAATGCCAACTTATTCGGCATGGCTGCTGGTGTTGCAAGAGGAGGTGCACCTACTGCTCGGCTTTCCAACTACAAGGCTTGTTGGCTTGACGGGCAATGCACTGATGCAGACATACTCTCCGCCATTGATGACGCTATTGATGATGGTGTCGATATAATCTCGCTCTCAGTGGGCGGGCCAAATTCTATCCTATCTACTTCGTGGACACAACAGCCATCGGAGCCTTTCATGCATTTAAGAAGGGAATTCTGTTTTCAGCATCAGCTGGAAACGAGGGAGTTAGTGAGCCAATATCTAACAGGGCTCCTTGGATCCTCACAGTGGCAGCAAGTACTGTGGATCGAGAATTCAGATCGGATGTGTATCTCGGAAATTCCAAAGTTTTAAAAGTAATTAACTTGTTACCAGCTGCTGGTGTCTGTCTTAGTTAATTTTTCCAAGATTTATTTATTAAATCTTGAATATGGATCGAAGTGCATTTTGATTGATTGAGATCTTGATCAGGGATACGCCTTAAACCCATTCAAGATGGAAAGGTATAATGGTCTAATAAAGGCTAGTGATGCAGCTCTTCCAGGCGTTCCTCCTCTGAATGCAAGGTATATGTCTGTCGTCGTCTCATGGCTTAATTATAACACTTTTAACCAATTTGTCCATGAAAGTATTAATATTCCATATCCGATTTTACTCTGGAATAATTAACAAATGCTTGCTGTTTTCAGCGTGTGCCAGAACAACACTCTTAATCGCAGGTTGATTAAGGGAAAGATCGTGGTGTGCGTCCTTTCGTCGGAAACAGACACTTCAGGGAAAAGCATACAACAGGGTGGCGCCAGTGGGATTATATTCAACTGTCAGTTTCCCTGGGAGCTAGAGCTCCAGCTTGCCCTTCCTGCCACTGTGCTTCCTGTAGATGACGCAAAAGTTCTTATAGCATATTTTGATACAGAAAAGTAAGTAAACGGCAATATGACATGGTTGCTTGATGGAATGTAGTGAGAGCCATCCAATGAATGGTTCACAAGCATATAATTTGGATTTTGGACCGGGTTGAACCCAACACTCCAACCTCACCACTAACCCAAATTTGGGTCGGGTTCGGTTGGGGCGAAGATATGGTTAAAATTCTTCATGCATGCAGCCCTAATATTCTACGACAAAGACCATTCTGATCGATTTCTGAGAATGATGATTTATGTTTATTTTGCAAATAATAGGAATCCAACTGCAAAAATTTCCCCCACCCAGACTGTTGTCCACACAAGTCCAGCACCAACTGTGGCTAGGTTCTCTACAAGGGGTCCCAATACCATAACGCCTGATATTATCAAAGTATGTTACTTTATGATTCTTTAATACATAGTTAATTTGACTACAAGGGGTCCTCCCCGATACAAAAATGTTGACACTAGCTAATTAATGCAAAATAAAATCTTTGTGCTTGTAGCCGGACATCACAGCTCCAGGAGTGCAAATTTTGGCAGCTTGGCCTTCGATATCAACTGATGAAACTGGTGGTCGATCTACTGATTATAACATAATATCTGGTACCTCCATGGCCCTGCCCACATGTTTCAGGAGTTGCTGCTATTATAAAATCTGTTCATCCTTCATGGAGTCCTTTCGCCATAAAATCAGCAATTATGACAACAGGTGACAAATTTCTTACATCTTTCTCCACCACCCTAATTTCTACTAATTTACATTACATGGAGTGAGGTTTCCTCTTTTTTTTTTTTTTTTACAGCTACGGTACTCGACAATACTCAAAAACCCATATTAGGTATCACATCAAATCAGTCAGTGGCAACAGCAGCAACACCTTTTGATTATGGGTCGGGACACATAAACCCAATTGCAGCACTTGATCCTGGACTAGTATACGAATTTGATTCCACTGATATCATCCAATTCCTTTGTAGTTACGATGCCACACCTGCACAATTCTTCAACTTAACAGGAAAGAAATTTGTTTGCAAAAAACCATCAATTCCCTCCTACAATTTCAACTATCCTTCAATTGGAGTGGTAGACATAAAGGGAAGCATCTCAATGCATCGATTACTATGGAAAGGATCTGATGTAGCGCAATCCGGTCACTCCTAGCTGGTACTCGCATAGCTTCCGAGAGGTACCTGAGACGAGAGGAAAGGGGAATTCTTCCCGGGGGGTTTCTCGGCGGGAACACTCCGATGATTAAGTCAGTATTCTGTGTGAAAAGCAAAGGAAAAGCAAAGGCTAAGAGTGCATATTGCATAGATGGTTTTTCGAAGATACCTTGTTCCTTGAGGCCCTCTGGCCCGTTGCTTCAGGCCCTCTGGCTTCTGACAGGGCAGGTATAACCGCCACTGTCAGTCTGCCACAACCATTACAGGCAAGGCTGATGTGGCATGCACGGGGACATCGTTGCAGGGTACATGCCTGTTATGGGTGAGACACCTTTTTGAAGGTGACAGGCACAACGCTATCTGACGAGGGGCATGTCTGCTATTCATAGATTTGTCGGGTACGGCGGTCGAGCAGGGAGCTTTCTTGTGGTATACCGAACTGCTCTTTCGCGAATCACCTTGAGCTGGGCTGTCTCTTGAGTGACAAGCTACCTGTAGTAGGTTATGCCGAGCTGGCTGACCCGAGGTGTCCATGCCTCGGGGTGTCCAGAGATGGATTAGTGCGTTCTTGCCTAGGAGTGGCCCGAGATCCATTGGGGGGAGCTCGAGCCTTAAGAGAGGTCAGGACATCCCAAACTCGGGATGTCTCGAAGTGCCTTAACCCCGGGGAGGAGGTGCGAGTAAGGCGTTTCCCGGCGAGTAGTTCATCCGCTGAGTTGTCGAGCTATACTCGGTGGGACTTTCCCTCCGAGTTGTGTTCATGCTCGTTGCGCTGTCATGCTGAGTCACTGTTTGAGCAAGGTCACGCCCACGTGTACCCGTACTGCGCGAGGTCGGGCCAAATCACCCTCCATCAATTGCCCCCACTCCCTGCACTGGCGGTGATGACCTAGCGCGAGGAGGTCATGACACGCCGGGTGGATTTGGCGTTGATCTTCATGCTACTTTGTCACACACTCCATCTAGCTGACCTGGTTTAGCACCCGATTTGACCAAAAAAGGTCTCGAGTTGCGTCTGGATTACGCACAGATTTCACGCGATTTGGACTTCGCGGAAGTCAAAAACGCGCTAAATCGCTTTCGCCTCGAGGAACCCACAGCTATGGCTATAAATAGGGGGTCCCTTGGCCATTTTCTTCGCCACAAAGTTCTTGTCATCAGTGTTTGAGCTTGCGCCTGGGGTCTCTTAGCTTGGGTCTTCCAGTTCGTCTTGTTCTCCTAGTCCGGTTGCGTTTCTTTTGGTGAGTCCTCCCGAGCTTCCTTTCCCTTTTTCAATTTGTTTCTTCCCTCTAGTCTGCTATGTCGTCTAGCATAGACAGCCTTATCGATGTGCCCGTGGTAGGCACCTCGGCTCAAGGTGGCTCCTTTGTTACTCAGCCATCCGAAGTTTGGGTGGCTTCGGGTCATCTGGTGTCCGCATCCCACCGAGGTCGGGAGCCAGATCAGTTCGGCCCTTCCATAATGACTTCGAAGAGTCTTCAGGACCTCATACAGAGGCTTTGCCTTCCTAAGGAATATCCGTATAGCTTTCCCACCGGCAACTTCCGATGGGAGCACGGTCCCAACGAGATCGTGATCTTCAAGGAGCAACTGATAGCCTGGCTCCGACTTCCTCTTCACCCTTTGATCGTTGAGGTGTTGGTACACTTCAGCATTACCCTGGACCAACTCCACCCAAACTCCATACGAAATGTGGTGGGGTCCATCTCTCTTTGTTTTGACCGTTCCCTCTCTCTAGATTTAGATATTCTCAGCACCATTTTGGCCATAAAGAATAGCGCTTCGGGTGCTCTCCCCAGGCACAAGCGATTCTACTACCTGTCCCCCCGCCCGAGTTTTAAACTCATGCACAAGCTCCTGAGCAAAGTCCCAGTTTGGAAGCGAGACTACTTCGTAGTCTGGAGCAGTACGGGGTGGCCCTTCCCCACCGATTGGAGGATAGCCATTCAAGATCCCGGTGTTATACTAGACGGGAAGACCAAGAAGGTGCTCCAGTCACCGGCTCTATAAAGACTTCACTTCTGAGGAGAAGCTCGTCCAGGCAAGCTTGAGCCCAGGTAGGTTTTCCTTCACTTCGGCTTTCTGCTCGTATGTTTACTTCAGGTTATTGATGTCATGTTTTGCTGCAGGTCCCATGGAGGTGGAGAGAATAGACAACCAGAAACTCTTCTACCGGATGAGGAGAAAGAAACGCGTAGCCAAGAAGGCGCACATTGAGTCCCCGCGAGTTTCAACCGAGGCCCCACCTCCACAGACTTCAACTTTGGGGCCCGAGGTGGTAGTGAAGCCTGTCATCGATTTGGAAGGAGAGGCGGTGCCTCGGGGGCCCGAGGTGGTAGCGGAGCTTTCTGCTAGGCCCGCTGATCCTGTTGCCCAACCTACTGAGCCTGCTATTGAAAGCGCTACCGAGGCTCGTGCTATAGAGGCTGTTGCCGGGGCTCGTCCTGCCGAGGTGGCCGCCGAGGCCTCTGAGAGTTCCACTCACAACATGGAGATGACGACATCTAGCTCAGAGGGCCAAGGGAGTCAAACTGTTCTGAACCCCCTGTGCAGCCTGGAGAAGAGCAAGCTGGCTGCATACCCAGGGGAGGTCAGCGAGTGGGCCGAACTCACTCCTGGTCAGCTCGGTGCCCGAGTTGCCACTCATACTATGGTGGTGAGTCTCTCTTTTCTTTTCTTTTTTCTTCTCTTTTTTTTTGGTTCCTCTTTTGACCGGTTTTCCTTTTGCAGGTGAACGCCGCCATTCGCGCCTTGACTCTTCAATTAGATCGGCACCTGAGGCGGGCTCTAGAGGCTGAGAAGTCATCTCACGCAGCCTATACCGAGTTGAGGGCAGCTCGCTACCAGGTCCTTCGCCTGGAGAGTGACGCCTCGGCTCAAAAGAGCTTCATCGAGGTGTTAATGGCAAAGAAGGGGGAGTTGGCCTGAGACAAGAATAGGCTGAGGGCCGAGGTGAATGGCCTCAAGGTTGGTTAGGAGGCCTTAGGGCTTGAGGTGAACAGCCTCAAGGCTAAGCGGGATGCCTTGAAGCTTGAAGTGCAAGGCCTCAAGGAGGCAAAGGGTAAGCTGGAACATGAAGTGGGGTACCTCCAAGAAGACATAAGAGAGAAGACTGCAATCTTTGAGGGTGCTCTCGAGGAGGCCAAGACTCAGGCCATCATTGACTATGTCAACTCTTTAAGGTTCGACGACGTGATAACAAAGGCCTACTGTAAGGGCTTCAAGCTTAGTCGGTGGCTGATCAGGCATCTCTACCCCGACCTGGATACGAGCGCCATCACCACTTCGCGGATCACTGATGACATCGTGCGTTAGTCCAAAGATGATCCAGATTCTGAAGATGAGGGCACCGAAGATGAGGCAGAGGATACTGGCGCCATCCCCCTTTTTCTTTCTCGTAACCAAGACATTCCTTAATAGATTTTATGTAATGAGTTTTCTACAATGAAAAGATTTTTTCTTTTTACCAAAAGTTTGTGCAATTTATTTTGTCGAAGTGGTCATTCACTCCGAGCTGTTAGCCTACCTTATTGAACTTCCGAAGTGGGTGTTCCTTAATCGACTATCGTGGCCCTGAACTGTTTAGTAGGGATAAACTTGTGTATGCCGGGGTGAGGGACATAGTAGGGCGTATGCCCGACCTGTCTGCACCCGAGGTAGCCTGCTGTCAGTTGTCCTTATGGGTTTAACTCTTCGCATGCCAGGGTAGGCTATTTGTCGTAAGGTTCGTGCCCGAGCCGCCTGCACCTCAGGTGCTGCAAGTACTTAGTTCGTGCTGATGTGGCAACTTAACTTTGTATGTCGCCGAGGTTCCTTCATTGGCTTGGAATTTTAGCCCTTAGGCTGGAGGAGTGGATCGTGGCCCACTCTCGAAGTTTGCCCACGCCATAGAGGCGACTGGGTCCTATTGTGCCGAGATCATATTAGCTCGGTATTCTGGCCCTTAGGCTTTGGGAGTGGCTCATGGCCTACTCAATTCTTACAGATAGTATTGTCTTAGGTTGACAATATTCCATGCCCGAGGTAATTGTTTCACTTCGAGGGTCTCGAGCTCGTAAGTTCCTTCCCCGAGCACTCGCTTCACTTAGTAGGGACCTTCCCAGTTAGACCTGAGCTTGCCAGCGCCGAGCTCGGGTACCATAACTTTACGAAGGACCAGGTCGCCAACGTGGAGGTTTCGCCTTCTGACCCTGGCATTATAGTACCAAGCTACTCTCTGTTGGTAGGCTACAATCCTGATGTACGCGAGATCCGTTACTTCATCGAGTAGATCAAGGTTGGTACGTAGCTCATATTCGTTTGTCTGATCAGTGTATGCTTCTAGTCGTAGCGTAGGTACTTCGATCTCTGGGAGGATCACTGCTTCAGTGCCGTAAGTGAGATTGAAGGGTGTCTCTCCCGTGGCGGTCTTCTCTGTGGTCCGACATGCCCATACAACACTGGGTAGCTCATCTGCCCACAACCCTTTAGCTCAATCTGCGAAGGATGGCTCTGTTCGTGACTTCTGCTTGACCGTCTGCTTGAGGGTGTGCGACTGAAGTAAAATTCTGTCTGATTCCCATGTCTTGGCACCAGTCTTGGAATTTAATGTCATCGGATTGCTTGCTGTTGTCAAAATCAATACCCGAGGTAACCCGAAACGGCACACGATGTTCTTCCAAAATAAGTTTTGAATGTTCCGGGCTGTGATCGTTACAAGGGGTTCAGCTTCTACCCACTTGGTGAAGTAGTCCACTGCTACTACTAGAACTTCCTCCCACCCATTCCTGGTGGGAATGGCCCGAGTAGATCGATGCCCCATTGTGCAAAGGGCCACGGGCTGGTGAGATACTTGAGGTTGGCAGTGGGTTGGTGGTGAATATTGGCATGCCTATGGCATTTGTCGCATTTTCTAACAAGCTCAATAGCATCTGCTTTCATTGTTGGCCGATAATACCCCTATCGAAGCACCTTCTGGGTGAGGGCTCTACCCCCCAAATGTCCGCCGCATAATCCCTCATGAGTGTCGCGGAGTACGATCTCAGCTTCGGTAGGTCACAGGCAACGCAGATAGGGGAGCGTGTAGGATCTCCTGTACAGTCGTTCGTCTATCATGACGTATTTGGCTGCCTGGCGCTGCACCCTTCTGGCTGCATTGTGATCTGCAGGGAAGGTCCTGTGTAGCAGGAAGGTCGTGAGTGGGTCAATCCAGCTCGGCTCTGCTTGAATGATAGGAGCGACCTCTTCTCCCCCCCCCCCCCGAGAATGTTAGGCCGGAGCAAGTCCTCTATGTACACAATCCTCATGGTGATGTCGCTGACACTGGCTAGTCTGGACAGGGCGTCGGCCTCAACGTTCTTTGATCTTGGTATCTGCCTGATGAAGTGTGACTGGAAGTTGAGCAGGGCCTCTCTAACTTTGGTCAAGTAGGCAATCATGGTTGGGTCACGAGCTTCATACTCGCCAGTGACCTGGTTGACCACAAGCTGAGAGTCGCTGCAGATAACGATGTGCTTGGCTTTTACTTCTCTGGGTAGAGCTAGTCCAGCTATCAATGCCTCGTATTCCGCTTCATTGTTAGATGCCGTGAACTCGAAGCATAGCGCACACTTCAGTTTCGTGCTACTTGGGCCGTGGAGAACTATTCTGGCTTCGTTGCCCTGTTGGTTTGAGGAGCCATCTATGTGAAGGATCCAAGGCTCTGTATCCCAAATCGCGGTTGGCCGAGCCAGGAGAGATGCCACACTGGTTGCTACCTCACGAGGTTCAGACTTGACTAGTGTGGGAGCTTCGGGCTCACCCGAGCTGGGAGCCTTGTGCTCAACCGGCCTGGGGGCTTCGGAGCTAAATGTGCACTCGGCTATGAAATTTGCTAAGGCTTGGGCCATGATGGTAGTTTGCAGCTTGTACTCGAGATTGTACTCACTGAGCTCAATGGCCCACTTCGTTAGCTGACCAAAGACCTCAGGCTTAACTAAGACCTGCCTCAGAGGTTTGTCGGTGAGAACGATAACAGTGTGAACCTGGAAGTATGGGCAGAGCTTCCGAGCTACAATTACCAGTGCGTATGCTAGCTTTTCTATCTCTAGGTATCTCGTCTCTGCTCCCTGCAATACTTTACTGACATAATAGATGGGTCGTTGAACCCGATTTACCTCTTTTATTAGTACCAAACTGACCACTTCGTCGCTTACCGAGAGGTAAAGTCCTAAAACATCACCCTCCTCGGGCCGGGTTAAGATTGGAACACTAGCGAGGTATTTCTTGAGCTCGTCAAACGCGAACTGACAGTCTTGGGTCCACTCGAACCCTTTGCTCTTGATTGCCTTAAAGAATGGCAGGCAGCGGTCCACGGATTTGGACATGAAGCGGCTCAAGGCGGCTATGCGGCCATTCAACCTCTGAACCTCCTTTAACTTACAGGGTGGTCTCATATCTAAAATGGCCTTAATCTTATCTGGATTGGCTTCAATGACGTGCCAGTTAATGATGTATCCCAGGAATTTGCCCGAGGTCACACCAAATACACATTTGTTTGGGTTCGGTCTCGTATTAAACTTACGCAAAATTTCAAAAACAGAATGCAAGTCTTGTATTAATTCATGTGAGAATTGAGTTTTGACAACCATGTCATCTACATAGCATTCTATTTTTTTACTGATTATCGGCGCAAACAATTTATTTACAAGCCTTTGAAAGGTTGCCCCTATGTTTTTCAAACCGAAGGGCATAACCTTGTAACAGTGTTGGCCGAATTCCATGATGAAGGCAGTCTTTTATTCGTCCGCGCGGGTCCATCTTGATTTGGTTATAGCCAAAATAGGCGTCCAAGAAACTTAGCAACTCATGCCCTGAGGTCGCGTCCACCAAACGGTCGATTATAGGGAGCAGGAAGCTGTCTTTTGGGCAAGCCCGGTTCAGGTCGGTGTAGTCGACGCACATGCGCCACTTACCGTTGGCCTTCTTTACCAGGATGAAGTTGGCTACCCAGCTCGAGTAGTGGACTTCTCTTATGAAGTTAGCTGCGAGGAGCTTCTCGACCTCCTCGTCGACCGCTTTCCACCACTCTGGGGCTAGGTTGCGTTTCTTCTGTCTAACAGGCCTAACTACAGTGTCAGTATTCAGCTTGTGAGTTATAAGGTCGGGGTCTATACCGGGCATCTCTGCCGCGGACCATGACTGTTTCTTCTGTGGGCGCGGCTCGCTCTTCGCCTTGCTCCGTGGGCTGCTCCAATTCGAGGTCGTCAGCCACCTTGGTTTTCCCCTTCAGGGCGGCAACATAGCACTTGCGGGACTCGAGCTGGTCGCCCCGCGCTACCCCCACACCGAAGTCTGTTGGGAACTCCATAGCTAAATGGTAAGTGGAGACCACCGCCCGTAGGACATGGGTGATCGGTCGACCTATTATGGCATTGTAGGGGGAGGGGGTCGCGACCACCAGGAAGTCGTGTTTGAATCTGACCACACAAGGCCATGTGCCGACCTCCACGGGTACTATTATTTTCCCAAGGTGACGGACTTCTTCTCTGCTGAAGCCCACCAAAGGAATGTCTATAGGCCTCAGGTCACTTCTTTGCAACTGAAGCTGGTTGAACGCAGCTTTGAAAAGGATGTCGACTGAGCTGCCTGAGTCAACGAGTACGCGCCTGATCTCGAAGTCGTTGATTCTTAGCTTTATTACGAGCGCATCATCGTGGGGGTAGTGGACCCCTCGCGTGTCGTCTTCTGTGAAGAAAATTGGGTCTCCCGTCTTCAACCGCTTTGGGGGGTTCTGCTCTTCCTGGGTGGCCTCATGAACTGACATCCGAGATGCTTCTGAAGTGCAACCCACAATGACCGAACCTCCCACTATCATGTGAATTGTCCCCCGAACTGGCCTCTCCTCCGGAGGCTGCCTTTGCAGTTGTTTGGCCGGCCTGCTGCTGGACTCGGGAGAATCCTTACTGTGCTCCCCTTGCCGACCCGCTCTATTACTATTGTTATTATTATTTTGTACAAAGTTTCTCAAATATCCGTGATGGATGAGCTCATTTATCTCGTCACGGAGGTTTTTACAACTCTCAGTACTGTGATCGTGATCTTTATGAAAACTGCAATATAGACTCTTATTTCTTTCATTGGGATTCCCCCTCAGATGGGGTGGCCACTTCACGTACGGGGCATCTTTGATCGCCATCAGGATTTCGGCCCGCTTCACGTTCAGTGGGGTGTAATCAGATCGGTCCACTATAGGAACCCGGAACAATTGGCGAAGGTTTTAAGGGGCCTCTCCTTGGCTAGAGGGGTGCTCATCTTGGCAGCGAGATTTAGCTTGCTGCGAGGCTGGGTGCTGGGGTGGGAACTGCGGCTGCTGAAGTTGAGGTTGAGGCAGTTGGGGGAACTGTTGCTGATACTAATACTAGGAGACCTGGTGCAGTACGAGTTGTTGATAGAGCTGAAGTTGTTGGAACTGTTGCATTTGGGCTTGCATGGCCCGCATGCACTGCATCAAGTCCTCCAGTTGGTTCGGGTTGGTCGCTGGGGGCACGACCGAAGGTTCGGTGAACGTCATTCCAACTGTAGCAGGGAGTGGGGCGATGACAGGTGCCATTGTGAGAGGCACATTCAAGCTGGGGATTCTGTCTGCCGAGAGGGGGACAGTGAATTGTCTGATATAGACAGTAGGAAACTGGGGTTGTTCCCTGGAGTTATCCATTTCCGCACTTCGTCCAACGTTGCTAGAGGAAGCCATGAGTGCTGGATTTTTTTTTTCAAGGAAGAAGAGAACTATGAAAGTTTAGAGAGAAAGGCCTTTTGAAGCATTTCCCACAGACTGTGCCAAATGATGTAGCGCAATCTGGTCACTCCTAACTAGCACTCGCGTGGCTCCTAAGAGGTACCTGAGACAAGAGGAAAGAGGAAGAACTCCCGGGGGGTTTTTTGGCAGGAACACTCTGATGATTAAGTCAGTATTCTGTGTGAGAAGCAAAGGGAAAGCAAAGGCTAAGAGTGCAGATTGCGCAAATGGTTTTTTGAAGATACCTTGTTCCTTGAGAATCAACTTCTTATAACGGAATCCCATTGCTTTAGGCCCTCTGGCTTCTGACAATGCAGGTATAACCGCCACTGTCAGTCTGCCACAGCCGTTACAGACAAGGCTGAGGTGGCACGTGCAGGGCCGTCGTTGCAGGGTACGTGCCTGTCAAGCGTGAGACACCTTTCTGAAGGTGACAAGCACATCGCTATCTAACGAGAGACATGTCTACTATTCACAGATTTGTCGGGTACGGCGGTCGAGCAGGGAGCTTTCCTGTGGTATACCGAACTGCTCTTCCGCGAATCACCTTGAGCTGGGCTGTCTCTTGAGTGACGAGCTGCCTGTAGCAGGTTATGCCGAGATGGCTGTCCCGAGGTGTCCATGCCTCGGGGTTTCTAGAGGTGGATCGGTGCGTTCTTGCCTGGGAGTGGCCCGATATCCATTGGGGGGAGCTCGGGCCTTAAGAGAGGTCAGAACGTCCCAAACTCGGGATGTCCCGAAGTGCCTTAACCTCGGGGAGGAGGTGCGGGTGAGGCGGCTCCTAACGAGTAGTTCATCCACCGAATTGCCGAGCTGTACTCGGTCATTTACTAAAATATCCCTTATAGTTTCATGGATTTACTAAAATCTATCCTATAGTTAAAATTTTACTAAAACACCACTTATGATTTGCAATGGATTTAATAAATCTTCCATTAGTTGACAGTGGAAAATGAAGTGTTGACCCTATTGTTCATTTAAATAAATTTAATCAAAAGAACCACTCTATTGGCTATATTTGGTTAATTTTGTTTTCTGTACAAAAAAAAAATGTTAAAGGTATTTTTAGAATAAAAAAATCATGGGCCTAATGGCAAAATAAACACTCCTTAATGAAAAGTTGATTAAGTAAATAAGTTATAAAATATATGGAATATTTTAATAAAATTTAAACTATAAGGTAGGTTATTTGGTTTGGCTGGTTTGGTTCGGTCGTAGTCTATTTGCCAACCAAATTGACTTGATCAGGTTGGGGAGTTGGTTAGTTGAAACCAATTGACCTTTTGTGAAAACTGACCCACTAAAGCATAAGTTAAATAATAGAAAGGGTCAATTACTAAAATACATCTTATAGTTTCATGGATTTACTAAAATCTACCCTATAATTAGCATTTTACTAAAAGAACATTTATAATTTGCAATGGATTTAATCAATCTTCTATTAGATGATAGTGGAAAATGACAATGTTGACCCTAATGTTCATCTAAATACATTTAATCAAAAGAAATTAAAAATAAAAATACCATTTTCCCTTAATAAGATACAACAACCACTCTATTTGCTAATGGCAATAAAAAATAAAAAACCATGGGTCTAATGGCAAAACAAACACTCCTTAATGAAAGGTTGGTTAAGTAAATAAGTTGTATATATGGGATGTTTTAGTAAAATGAAAACTATAAGGTAGGTTTAAATAAATATGTAAAACTATAAGGTGTGTAGGAATGGCAACGGGGCGGGGATCATATTCCCCGTTCTCGACCCTGATTCTAAAATTAACCCCATCCTCGACACCCGAATCCCCAAAATGTTTTCAGATAATAATATTTTTTTAAAATAAATTAATTTACAATAAATAAAAATTTTAAGTTATAAATAATGTTTTAAATATGTTTTGATATATATATAATATAAATCATATAATATTATGTTTAATATAAATAACATTTAATATATCGGGGTCAGATCAGTGCAGGGACCTCAATCCCCATCCCCAACCCTGACTAGGGATTTCTTATTAATCCCCATCTCCGCCCCCACCCCCACTCCACCAAAACAATCCCCATCCTCGGCCCCATCAGATAGGGGAAATCAGGTCTGTGTGTTCTAGTAAATGACCCTAATAGAAACTCATAAGAGTATACAATTGCTTTATATTTTTTAACTTTTAAAATAACTAATAATTATTCATATTTTATATACTACTTTGATTTTTTTATAATAAAAAATAAAAATAATTAATTTTAGCTATGTGTATTCATCAAACTGATGAAACTGACCAACCTGATCAACTCGACTTGAGTTGTTCATTTTTCTAGTATTTTAGGTTGGCTTTGGTTCAAAAATTTCTCAATTTAACCAAGTTGGATCAGTTCCACTTTGGCCATTTGTAAACCAACCAAAATCGTACAATCTAACCATGGATATATATTAATATTTTATATTTTAATATGAAAAGGTGGGAAATTTTCCATATTTCTTAGTCTAAAATATTTTATATCATAAATCTATTTTTTTAATTTATTTTCTAATAATTAAACTATAATTTTTAAAATTAAATTAAATTTTTAAGTTTAAATCTTTTAAATCAACTAACCAAACCAAAAAATTGACCCAAACCGATAAAATTTGAGTGGGTTGGATTTCACAAAAAGTCAATCGGTTTCAGCTGACCAACTCCCCAAACTAACCAAGTCAATTTGGTTGGCCAGGTAGCATACAGTCGAACCGAACCAACTCACGAACACTTAGTCTCATCTCTGATAAATAAGAATAGTTTAATCTCCAATAATTATTCAAAATTTATAGCAAAAATACACAATTATTAAAAACATATTGATAATAAAAAAAATACAAAAATTATAGTAATTACAAAAATACAATAAGTACTAAAAAAAGAATTAACTTAGTCAATAAATAGTATAATCTCAAATAATAGTTTAATTTATAATAAAAATTAATCAATAAGTTATAACAAAAATATAATAAATACAATAAGTACAATAAATTAAATTTAAAATTTTCAATAATAGTTTTTTCATCTCTTATAATTATTATAAGTTTTCTGTTAAATAGTAAAACAAAATAAATTTATACATAATTATTGGAAATACATTTATCACAAAAAACAATAAATAATTACATAAATTCAATAAACACTAATTTTAGTATATAATACTATATAATCAATACAGATTAAGAGTTTAAAATTATTATAAATAAATATTATTTTTTGAAAGTTATTTTCTTTAGTTATTACTTGATAAAAATGAAATTAGTTAATGACAATATTATGTAAAAATATTAAATTATATTTAATTTCAATATTATGTTATAATTATTTTTCTAATTTTAAGGATTTTTTAAATTTATTACATAATTTCTTTATTTTAACTATTTAAAATCTAGTTATGTTAAATATTTTGTTATTTAAAATATTTATTTATTTAAATAGCTAACTAATATGTAAAACATTTAAATTTTAAAATATGAATTATTTATTGAATATATTAAATTATTATTAATTTCAATATTATGTTATAAATATTTTTCTACTTAGAAGAAATGTTTTAAATTTATTACATAATTTCGTTATTTTATCGATTTAAAATATTTTTGTGGTAAACATTTAGTTATTTAAATATTTAAATTATATATAAATATTTTGTTATTTGAATTTTATTTATTTAAAGTTATTACATATTATCAAATATTTAATAAACATTTAAATTCGTAGTCCGAAAAAACATAATTTACATTGCTAGTATATAATTTTGTGATATATTTTGTAAAAACATAAAATTATTTTTCGTATTTTTAATAAATATTTTAAAATTATTTTATAATTTTGTTAGATTATTTAAATAATTATTAAATTTTTTAATCTAAACTTTCTTTAGAAAGATATAGATTAAAAGTAGGTGAAACGATAAATAGGAATTAGAGATAATTTTTTAATCCAAACTCTCTACTAAATTAAAGATAATTTTGGAGATAAATAGGAATTAGAGATTATTTTGGAGAAAGTAAGGGATAGTGGGGGAGGTAGTTTAGGAGAATAGATTATTCAGGTTATTAGGAAAGTATATCATTGGTTGTCTTGAAAATGACATAGAATAAAAAATAAACAAATAATGAGAAAAATTCTTGACCGCTTTGTTTTAATATATATATATATATATATATATATATATATATATATATATATATATATTTATCATTGGTTGTCTTGAAAATGACATGGAATAAAAAAATTAAAAAATGAGAAAATTTCATGACCGCTTTGTTTTAATATATATATATATATATATATATATATATATATATATAAGAGAGAGAGAGAGAGAGAGAGAGAGAGAGAGAGAGAGAGAGAGAGAGAGATTTTCGTATAGACTAAAATGGGAATGAAATGTGATATGACCGAATCAATTGGGTTAGGTGGGGTCTTGGGAGTTGGAGCTAGGGGCGTTTGGGCAAGAATCTCAAATTTTCGAAACTTAAGTTTTATTAATATGTGATATTATATATGAATATATAATAGTATATGCATATACTGGTTGAGATTGAAGCTTCCTTCTTGTTCTATTCAAACCCCGTCGGATCTGGTTCCTTGCTTATGGATTGATGCAGTCAAACCACCCAACATCTACACACCGATTGGAATCGGTGAATCGCGAGAACTGTAATATCCCCTTAATGCTATATTCGATCTCTCTTGTGTTATCACTCTAGTTCAGTGCTCATAGCGAACACTCTTTCTCTCTTGCTTGAGAGAGCTGAATGAGAGAAAAGCTTGAAGGGGAAGAGGCCAAGAGGGATCACACGCCTAGGGGAGATGGGTCCCATCTCTAGTCATTCTATTAGGCAATCTTCCTATCAAAGATCTTGCCTAATTAGAGGGAATTCAATTCCCATAATTTCTCTCAATCAATCAGCCCTATAGATTCCTAATTTGTAAATGGGAGATTTAAAATTCAAATTTAAATTTCATAAATCCCTTAATTTATGGGTTGTTTTATTTGTAAATTGATTAAGTCCAATACCCTCATAAATGAGCTCCAATTAGGGTGATTGGATTTGGACCAATTCAATCTAGATCATGGCCACCATGATGGGCCACAATCCGGATCCTACCTTATGGGTAATGTTTCTAACAATCTCTCACTTGGCCCAAAAGGTGGCCATAGAGACATTTACATATATGTATATATTTATATATACTAACAGTTGGCTTGATCAAGGCCAATGAATGTGTAAGTACACATTCTGAACCAAACCACTTAAATAATTGTTAGCATAATGTAAATCATGGTAGTACCCTCGTATCGTCCAAGTTTCCTTCCATGCAAGGTTCAAAGTATCGACACGTATCGACCGAAACGTATTGTTCCGGGACCCCTTCGATATGCCCCTACAGTGGGTGTATCGAAGGTTTGACCGGTTCAGGGGGTAGAGGAGACCTAAACCAGCCCCCTTGAACTAGTTGCGAAAAAAAAAAGGGCCTAAAACACTGTATCGATTCGCCCAATACGCCCATACTAGCGTATCAGGCGTATCGATATTTTGAACCTTGCTTCCATGTATTATAAAATTACACATCACAACCCTCAGTGTATGGACCCTGTTGTGTTTCCAATCGATAGCATGTTATCTCATATATGTGCACAATACGACAGACCACGGGACATCCACAATTATATAAGGCATTGACACATGTCACAGAATCAAACTGCATTCATCAAACGAACTAACAATACCCATGTTTTTCACATGGTTTTGATAAATCATTGGGGATAACCCCTTAGTCATGGTGTTTACTAACATTTTTTCAGTTTTGATATGTTGGATGTCTACCTTGCCTTTTTGTATTCTGTTCCTCACTACCAAGTACTTCAAATCTATGTACTTGTTTTGGCTACCGCTCTTGTTATTTATGGAGAAAAGCACAATTGGTGCATTATCACAGTAAAGTTGTATTGGTTTATCTACATAATCCAATACTAGGGCACTTATACTTGATGTACAATTTGAGGACAACTTTCACTGCTAAGCTTATCCTGAAGGGGATGAAATATCAATCGTATGGACGCCCAAATCTTGCGGAATAGAATGGGCGAATTTCAAAAATTTTTCTCCATCCGGGAATCGTATTCCCTATTTTAGAAAAATCATATTTTTTAATGATCAATCTTGAACCATGAATTAAACTAGATCTGAACAAAAGAAGTAGGAAAGGGATATACCTGATACGGAGAAATAGTATCTCCCAATGGAGGTGTTCACGCCCAAGGAAGGAACCAAAAACTGCTCCCACTGAAGATGGCACAGTGCAGAATGGAGCAAAATCAGCAGTGTTCTTCACAAGAACCGGATCCTTCACAAGAATCAGCTGAGTGGCACATGAGCACTACTTCCAATCATCCCTTTCACAAAGGACTGATATCAAAATCCTATCTTGATCACCTACTGACAAGAGGAGAATGAACTGGAAGATGTGGCGGTGACAGGAAGGAGGCGGCAAGAGAGATTTAGTGCAATGATGTTGAATTCTCTCTTCTGTGATTTCAGCTCTAAAAATGATGTGAATATGTGTATCATCTAAAAGTTGTCACCCCCTCCTCCTTTTATAAGCTTAAAAGGATCAGCTCCTAATCCCATTAGGAGTTGCTGATCCAAATCATATTTGGATCAGAATTCCCTTTAAGTGATAAGGGTAAACTCTTATCTTATCTACAGATTAGATCAACCACCTCCTAATCCTTTTAGGAGGTTCTCTAAGTGGATAGGGTTAAGACCCAATCCTATCTGCTAATCTAATCTTAGAATTCACCCCTTATTAAACTGATCAAATCATCCCAATTCGAAAATGGGTTTTAGGCCCAATAAGGTTATGTGCTCACTTAGCCTTCCAAACTGCTGCCCAGTTGGGCTTCCTTGTATGGCGTGGGACCCAAACATTGATCTACACATCAGTCACATGGGTTTAGCCCAGCCTTTGTTACAAGGCCTAGCCGAATACAGTGTTATGGACAGTGCACCCCCTGAAACCCATCACATGGGCTCTATGGGCCCAACACTTACCCTAAGTGGTCCCTAGGTCAAGCCGCCTTGTAACAGCCAAGGATTGTGGGCAGACGCAAGATTAGCCCATCGGGTATTACCCTCAATGGTCTTACACTTAACCTCTCAGCCCATAATGATCATACACTGCCCGGGAATTAAAACATTTTGCAAACAGTTAGAAACCGTAATATATACTTTTATATCTCATATAAAATATATTTTGCAAAACAAATCTCAACAATCGAAATCGGCTATCGGCAGTCTTGGTTTCCATCAGAGAGAGTGCATCCCCGATCATTACCTTTGTCCGACAAAGGGGCTGATTCTGTCACTATGATCACTCACTCAGATGAATTCTCAAACTGTCCCAACATACCCAAGTTTTGACCCCGCTAAGGATCTCACTAATTGGCATATCAAAGACATCCCAATTCGACACCTAGTGTAGTATCATAATCGAGTTTAGGGGTCAGGTGTAATTTTCCAGTTTTGCCCACCAATCTCCAAGGTCCAGGGCAATACTGGAAACCTGGTCAGATTCAAATATTCAATTAATCCTACACTGCATATACCTCGGGTCTCACCTTGGTGGCAGAGACAGGCCACCCCAACCAACTTGGCGGCACATCAGTGTCAGCCTTATCAGGATAGGTCTCCCCAAACCGACCCACTGGCTGTGAACGTTCTAAACTAACACGAGTCTCATAAATGTCCAGTTTAAGGGTATTACACAGAAACACACCACAGGAACATGAATCAAATATGTACTTTATTCATTTACAATAAATGCCATAAGTACATCAGATTGATTGGAGCTAAGGGCACACTAAACTGTCTAACATATCCCCTTTATGAATGAGAACTATACTTGATGTACAATTTTCCATTCCAAAGCATTTTAAGACTCTTTGAGTGTTGGCCTTTTGGGATAACCCTAGAATTTTACGGGTTCTATCTCTTAGGATCTCAATTCCTAGGACATAAGAAACTTCTCCCATTCCTCCATATCAAAGTTTTGTTTCAAAAATTCTTTTGTTTGATGCAACAGGCTCATGTTCCTACTAGCCAATAGGAAGTCATCGACATATAACACCAGTAGGATGAAACTACTCCCATTGACCTTGAGGTATATACATTGATCTACTGCATTTTCTTTGTATCCGAATGATGTAATTACACTATGGAACTTATAGTATCATTGGCAGGAGGCTTGTTTCAATCCATAGATTGCCTTCTTTAATCTGCAAACCATATGTTCCCTGCCTTCAGCTTTAAACCCTTCAGGTTGTTCTATGTACATTTCTTCTTTCAGATCACCATTTAGAAAGGCTATTTTCACATCCATTTAATGTAGCTCCATGTCATAATGAGCTACCAATGCCACGATTGTTCTGAATGAATCTTTCTTAGAGACTAGGGAAAAAGTCTCATTGTAGCCAACTCCTCTTTCCGCATTGTACCCTTTGGCCACTAGTCTTGCTTTGTACCTCTCAATTTCACCATTAGGTGACCTTTTAGTCTTAAATATCCACTTGCATGGAATTGTTTTGGCACCTACTGGCAATGGTACTACATCCCAGATGCCATTAGTGACCATGGAGTTAATTTTGCTTTTCACGGCTTCAAGCCAAAGTGCGGAGTTACAACTTTCCATGGCTTCTCTGAATGTGATTGGGTTTATAAAGGGACCCAAATCAAACTCAGTTTCTTGAAAGTATACATAATCCAAGGATGTGGTGCTTTTTCTAATTCGATTTGATCTCCTTAGAAGCATTGTCGCCTATGTGCTCACTACAGCCGATGGTATTTCCTCCACAAGTTTCTTGATGAGTAATCGTCGCCTCTACTTCAGTAGTGTGTTATACTAACGGTTGTTCTTCTCGTGCTACAATAGAGTTTGTAGGCAGAATAATGTTGAGAGGTCTGTCAATGTTTTGGACCTCTCTAATATCAATGCTCCAGAGATTCTCTTTCCTCTCTAAGAGGTCATCTAAGAACTTTGCATTTCTTGCCTCTACAATTCTTGGAGAATTATTTGGACAATAGAACCTGAACCCTTTGGATCTTTCAGCGTACTCGACAAAATGTGCACTGATGGTCCTAGGGTCTAATTTTCCTAACTGTGGGTTGTATACTTTTACTTAAGCTCTGCAACCCCAAATATGTACATGATTTAAACTGGGTTTCTTTCCAACCCATAACTCGTGTGGAGTTTTCAATACTGATTTAGTTGGTACGCTATTTAATACGTATACCGCACTTTTTAGAGCTTCTCCCCACAAGCTTATGGGGACAACGGTGTCATTCATCATGCTCCTCACCATGTCCATAAGGGTTCTATTTCTTCTCTCAGCTACACCATTTTGATCTGGTGATCCAGGCATGGTGTACTGTGTGACTATTACATTTTCTCTTAAGAACAACACAAAGGGACCAGGACTTTGTTCCAAGTCCGTATGCCTCCCATAATACTCTCCTCCTCTATCAGACCGGACCAACTTTATTGTGTCTCCGGTTTGGATTTCTACTTCTACCTTGAAAATCTTAAACGCTTGCAAGGCTTCAGATTTTTCATGAAAGAGGTATATATATATATATATAGTAGTCATCAATAAACATTATAAAATATCTTTGCCCACTCAAACAGGGAGTAGGGAGTGGTCCACATATGTCTGTGTGAATCAAAGCCAATCTCGCTTCACTTCTCATGGCTTTCTTTCCTTTCCTTTTGATTTGCTTTCCTTTAGTGCAATCAAGACATGTAGGAAAGTCCTCAATGCTCATGATTTGTTTTCCTTTCCTTTATTGTTGAACTCCTTTTTATTCCAACAGTATAGGACACTAAGTTGTCCAAATCCGATGAACATTTCAATTTTTACAGGTTATCAATCAAATCTCCAAAACCAATTAATCTAAATGAATAAAATATCTCTAACTTTGAATCAAAGAAATTATGTCTATAACCATCAAGTACTAGTTTAGAAACTGAAATTAAGTTCCTAGACAATCCAGGTATACACACCACATTGTTCAAAATCAATTTATAACTAGTACTTAAAATTATTTCAAAATCTCCTATGGCTTCTACTGCCACTTTATTTCCATCTCCCAGAAAAATGAAATGTTCATCCGGCTTCGGTTTCTTTGTCTTTCGCAGTCCCTGCATGGTGTTAACAATATGGGTTGTTGCACCCGAATCAATTCACTATGAATCATAGCAGGATTTAACAAAATTAGATTCACACACTAAGGAAAGATTAATACCTGAGTCTTTCCCTTTTAGACCTTTCTTCTTTTCCAGCCAGCTCTTAAACCTTGTGCAATCACTTCTAAAATGACCATTCTTCTTACAAAAGAAACAAGTGGGCTCACTCTTCGGTTTACCCTTAGAATTTTTATGCCCTTTGTTCTTTTGTTCAGAACCTTTCATTTTCTTATCGCCTTTTATAACAAGATTGGCAGTTTCCAACCTTTCTTGTTTGAGCCTTTCCTCCTCCTGTACGCATATGGTTAGGAGTCTATTGAAGCTCCAGGGTTCCTTTTGAGTGTTGTATGGCACTTTGAATGGTCCATACTTAGAAGGCAAGGAAGTAAGTATGAAGGTGACCAAAAAGGGATATGTGACAGTCACACCTAAGCTATTAAGCTTGTCGCTTATGTCCTTCATTTCCAGAATGTGGTCTCTCATAGATTTAGAGTTAGCCAATCTCATATTAGCTAGCTTATTTAGCAAGGTTTGTGAGACCACCTTTTCTGAGGCAACAAAGTGTTCTTCGATGGTTGTGAGGTATTCAGCCACGGTGTCCTTTTCAAGGATCACACCCCTTATCCTCATGTTTATACGGGCTTTCACAACAGATTTGCAGATTCGGTTGGATTTCTCCCATGCATCCAAGTGCTCTATCTCTTTTTCAGATGCACTTTCAACAAGTATTGGTTTTACCTTTTCCCACATGGACAGGTCTAAGTCTTTACAACATAGAATTATGTGGAGCATTTTGCTCCATTCCACGTAATTATCCCCGTCCAACATAGGGATTGCAGTAATCTCAAATGAATCGAGATTTGCTGCAAATTGAATTAAACTTGATTAGGAATTTGCCGCAAAAGCAATTGGGTTTTACCTTTGGGCACTCAACCCAACTACCGTATCAACTGAGTATGCATCATCAAGGATGTTATTCCATACCTTTGGGCATTAGAGAATCATTTGACGGTGCACACTCAGTTCGTTAAATCTCAATTGCTTGCCTTTGGGCCCAAGCAGTTAAGATTTAACGTGATGAAATAAGTCTCAGCATCCTCAACACACTAATGGGTTGCTTTGGCTAGGCCCATTTAAAAAAAAAAAAAAAAAAGAAAACTCCTTAACCAGTTTGCCGACACGATCAAAAGGGTTACACGGATCCCAGGCAAATTAAGAACCAGACCAACATACGATTTGTAATGATATTGGTTCAGTTGGATTCAAATTGGCTTTGGTTTCTCGATCCCGTCAACAAATTGGTATTTTACAAAACAATTAACGCCATGCAATTAAAAAAAAAAAAAAAAGTAACGGGCTTGGGGCCCACCACACAAGGTAGAGATTGGCACAACTGTACAATTATAGAAGACAATTACTAATTTTGATTGCTCCTTGACTGCCATTTCGATGACATGGCAATCTCAAAACTTCTGTTGGTCACAGCACCGATTGATAGCATACGTCCCAAAAAAAACTTAAACAACAAGGGCGCGTTATGACGTATATACGATTTTGGTGGTCAAAGTTATTCAAATATTTCAGCAAATGGAATTCTGATAAAATTAAATTCATTTGACCACTTATTCATATATATATGTCAGTCCATAGAACGATTAGCCATGGATAGAAATTCAAATGAGAAGAAATTATCCATGGTCGATCCTTTACTCCTTGTTGGGCACCCATTTATAGGTCACGTTGTGACCATTATTTGGACCAAACAGTGCTGGATCGCAGTCAAGGTTTTGATCTTGTTATGCCATCACAAACAAACCAAGTTCACGCGCAATAAACTAACCAATAATTACTGCTACAACCCTCTATATTAATGGTGGATTTAACCGTAACCATCAACATGGCTTGTTACATTTCCAATGCCATCCAAATCGGCATTTAAATAATGAATCAAAGAGCAATATTAAATAAATAAATAAACTATTCTCTTGAATCTAACATAATGGGTAGAATACAACCAAAAACTCAAGCCATTTGTAGATTACCGGTATTACCAAAACCCATTAACATAGGTACATACAAAATAAATTAATTAATTAATGGCAGCCACGATTTTAACTAGAGGGGTTCAACCATTTACAGAGTTATGGTATTTGGAAGACTGGCTCTGATACCACTATTGTTATGCTAAATCCGATCAACCATAATAAAGAATTATATATATCAAAATTTTACCTCCAGTCGCCCTAGCCTCTCTACAAGGATCTGCTGTACCAATGGTTGTTGAGATCGAAGCCTCCTTCTTGTTCTATTCAAACCCCGTGGGATCTGGTTCTTTGTTTCCGGATTGATGCTGTCTAACCGCCCAACTACTACACACCAATTGGAGTTGGAGAATTGCGAGAACTGTAATATCCCCTTAGTTCTATATTTGATCTCTCTTGTGTTATTTCTCTAATTCAGTGCTGATAGCGAACACTCTTTCTTTCTCTTGCTTGGGAGAGTTGAATGAGAGTAAAACTTGAAGGAGAAGAGGGCAAGAGGGATCACACACCTAGGAGAGATGGGTCCTTGATGTTGCGCAATTCGAGCACTCCTAGCTGGCAGTTGACTGGCTCCTATCTGGCGATGGACGGTACTTGAGAAGAAGACGATGAAGGATTCCCGGGGGACTTGCCCGGTGGGAATACTCCAATGCTTAAGTTAGAACACTAGAGAAAGCAGTAAAGTGTGCAAAGAAGGCTAAGAGTGTAGGTCACGCTAGATCATTGAGTTAGCTCGAGAGAAAGTTCGAGTAAGTTCAAGATAAGATACTCAAGATATTTGAGAGAGAGAGAGAGAGAGAGAGAGAGAGAGACCTTCCCTTTCACTAGGGGGCTCTTATATACGAGCATTCTTGCCAAATTAGGCGTAACTGCCACTAGACCTCTGTCGCAACCGTTATCTGCCAGGGCTGCACAGGTAACCGTTGTAGAGTACTACCCAATCGGATGAGTGACACGTCCCAAAAGGACAGACACGCCACCATCTGTCGAGAGACGTGGGCACAGTCTGACAGGTATGATCTTGTCGGATAGAAGCTTCTTGAAAACATCGCGTCGCTTAGTAGTGAGTTGCCTTGTATCCTGTCGTGAGCTACCTTGTAGCGAGCTCCTGAGGATACTGTGAGGTGATTCCTCTTGAAGTGGCCCTTGAGGCAGTTTTTCTGCCTAAGTATCGGACCAAGCTGGTTATCCTAGCTCGTGAGTTGGGGTAGACTTGTCTTGGAGTATTCCCTTTTAGTACATCGGGGGTCCTCGAGCTCGGCTATAGCGAGCTTACCCTATGGCCGGCTGTGACGTAGCGAGCTGTCCTGCGGGCTCGTTACTTAGTCGCAGTGAGGCTGCTGTGCTGAGCTATTACTTGTGTTGAGTCATGTCCACGTGTCACCGTCTCCAGGGGTCGGGCCAAATCATCCTCCATCAATTGCCCCCCACTCCTCGGGCTAAGGATGCTACCTTAGCGTGAGGAGTTCATGAAGTGTGACGGGTGGATTTCACCCGAAGTTCAAACTTGATTGACTGATCGCATTGAATGCGCGCGTAGAAGTCAGGGGGTCTCTGGACCTTTTGAATGGCAAGAAGAACGTACAGAAGCGGCTCTCAGTTCCGAAAAGCATGTAGCCATCATTACCTTAATCATGGGAGACATGCAGCCAATCACATTTCAGTTTCAGAAGACATGCAGTCAGCTTGACTGTGAACCGTTAGATCTATCTCAATTCGAGCCGTTGATTTGAGGGCATAGTGGCTATAAATAGGAGGGCCCTGGGCCTCATTTCTTTTATGCTAACTTGCCTTGCCTTCAGAGTTTGAGGTCGCATCTTCATCTAGCTGCCCGAGCTCTTCTTCTGCTCACATCGTCTTTTCGGTTCATTTCTTCCCTGGTGAGTCTTATCATTTTGTCAGTATGTTTGGGTATTAGTACCACGTCTTTTCCCAGGGTGATGACCAAGATGACGCCCCCTCGAGCTCAGGGGGAGCTTGGGGGCAAGCTCCGGAGGCCTCTGGCGAGACAGCTTCCACCTCTCGGGGTAGGGAGCCCAGTAGCTTTGGTCCCTCCTCCATGTCGATGGAGAGGCTTAGGTCCTTAGTCCTTCATTTTAACCTTCCCGAAGACCTTATCTATAGTCTCCCTTCCGGTAAATATCCCTGGAAGCATGGTCCCGATGAGATAGTGATTTTCTAGGAGCAGCTCATCACTAGCCTCCGTCTTCCTCTGCACTCTCTGATAGTGGAGGTTCTGAATCACTTCAACGTCACTATTGACCAGCTTCACCCCAACTCCATCCGAAATGTAGTTGGGACTATCTCGTTATTTTATGAGTATTGTCTTCCCCTTAATCTTGACATCCTCTCCACCATCCTTTGCATCAAGAATGCTTCTCCTGGGGTGCCTCTAGAAAGGCATTCCCATTACTTTTCTCCCCGTCGCGGCTTCAAGCTCTTACACAAGCTGCCAAACAGGATCCCAGCCTGGAAGCGGGACTATTTTGTTGTTCGCAACCCCGAAGGGTGGCCCTTCCCAACTCACTGGAAGCGGGACTATTTTGTTGTTCGCAACCCCCGGGTGTCAGAACCTGGTTTTAAATATCTTTTTCTTGGGTGGTTGGGCCCTTTTTTACTTTTGTTGAACTCTTCCCAGACTGTTAAGCCTGATTTTTTATTTACATAAATTAGTAATAGAACTTTTATCTTTTTCTACTAAGTATGGTGTGCTCTTTACTCTCTATTAAAGCGATTTTATCACCCGAGCTGTTAGAGCTACATACCCGAAGTAGGATCTTTCGGTAGTTGTTACCCTAAGCTATCCCTTGGTGCTCGAGGTATTTTATAGTATACCCCGAAGTGATTACCATGTATGCCCGAACTATATGTTCACAGGTCATTCCTTGTTGGGTTCAATCAGTATACCGAGACGAGCTACACTTCATAGGGTTCAGACCCGGGCTGCCTACGCCTCTGGTGCTTAACTGTTTCATTGGCATATTAAGTCTTCCATAGTGCCGATGTCTTAGTTAGCTCAGCGTTTTAGCCCTTGGGCTGATGGAGTGACTTATAGTCCACTCTTGGAGTTTGCCCATGCCATAGAGCCGATTGGGTCTTATTGCACCGAGGTCTATGTTAGCTTGGCATTTTGGCTCTTAGGCTCTAGGAGTGACTCATGGTCTACTCAGTAGTTCGCCCATGCCATAGAGGCAACTGGGTCTTATCGCGCCGAGGTCAATGTTAGCTCGACATTTTGGCCCTTAGGCTTTGAAATTGACTCGTGGTCTACTCAATAGTTACAGGTAATACTGCCTTAAGTTGATAATATTCCATGCCTGAGGTACTTGTTTCCCTTATAGGGTTTCGAGCTCATACGTTCCTTCCCCGAGCACCCGTTTCACTCGGTAGGGTCCTTCCCAATTCGGTCCGATCTTGCCAACACCGGGCTCAGGTACCATAACTTTACGAAGGACTAGGTCGCCAACGCGAAGGTTCCGCTTCTTGACCCTGGTGTTATAGTACCGAGCTACTCTTTGCTGGTAGGCTGTGGTTCTGATATATGCGAGGTCCCTTAATTCGTCGAGTAGGTCGAGGTTGGTACGTAGCTCATTTTCATTTGCCTTGTCATCATATGCTTCTAGTCGTAGTGAGGGAACCTCGATCTCGTCTGGAATGACTGCTTATGTGCCATAGGTGAGGTTCAAGGGGGTTTCTCCTGTGGCAATCTTCACTGTAGTTCGGTAAGCCCATAGAACGTTGGGTAGCTCGTCTGCCCATAGTACTTTAGCTGGGTCTAACCATGCCTTTAGTCCACGGAGGATGGCTCTGTTTATGACTTCTTCTTGACCATTTGCTTGAGGGTGCACGACTGAAGTGAAGTTTTGTCGGATTCCCATGTCTTGGCACCAGTTCTAGAATTTAATGTCCTTGAACTGCTTACCGTTATTAGAAGTCAGTACCTGAGGTAACCCAAAATGACACACTATATTTTTCCAAAATAAGTTTTGTACGCTTCGAGGCGTGATTTTCACAAGAGGTTCAGCTTCTACCCACTTGGTAAAATAATCCACTGCTACCACTAAGAATTTCCTCTAGCCTGTCGTTTGTGGAAATGGTCCGAGTATATCGATGCCCCATTGTGCGAAAGGCCACGGGCTGGTGAGATACTTGAGGTCGGCAACGGGCTGATGGTGGATATTGGCATGCTTCTGGCACTTGTCACACTTTCTGATGAGCTCAATAGCATCTGCTTTCATTGTTGGCCAGTAGTACCCTTATCGTAGCGCTTTTTGGGTGAGGGCCCTGCCCCCCAAGTGTCCACCGCGCAGGCCCTCATGAGTGTCGCAGAGCATGAGCTCAGCTTCGGAAGGTTGCAAGCAGCGCAGGTAAGGGAGCGTGTAGGATCTTCGGTACAACCGTTCGTCTATCATGACGTATTTGGCCGCCTAATGCTCTACCCTTCTGGCGGCATTGCGGTTTGCAGAGAGGGTCCCGTGTAGCAGGAAGCTCGCAAGCGGGTCAATTCAGCTCGGCTCTGCTTGAACGACAGGAGCGACCTCCTCTGCCCCCCTTGAGAATGCTAAGCCAAGGCAGGTTCTCTATGTACATGGTTCTCATGGTATTATCAATGGTGCTGGCTAACCGGGACAAGGCATCAGCCTCAGCGTTCTCCGACCTCGGGACTTGCCTGATGAAGTATGACTGAAAGTTAAGCAGAGCCTCTCTCACTTTGGCTAAGTAGGCAATAATAGTTGGTTCGTGAGCTTCGTATTCGCCTGACATGATTGACCACGTGCTGGGAATCGTTGCAAATGGCGATATGCTTGCCTTTCACTTCTTTGGCTAGAGCCAGCCCGGTTATCAACGCTTCATACTCCGCTTCATTGTTGGATGCCGCAAAATCGAAGAGTAGTGCGTACTCCAACTTTGTGCCACTTGGGCCGTACAGAACGATTCTGGCTTCGTTGGCCTACTGGTTCGAGGAGCCATCTACGTGAAGGATCCAGGGCTCCTCATCCCAGTTTGCGCTTGGCCTCACTAGGAGAGATGCCGCACTGGCTGCTACCTCACGGTGCTCAGACTCAACTGGCCTGGGAGCTTCGAGCTCGCCCGAACTAGGGGCCTCATGCTCAACCAACCTGGGGACTTCGGAGCTGAAAGTGCATTGCACGATGAAGTCTGCTAAGACTTGGGCCTTGATAGTAGTTCACGGCTTGTATTGGAGGTTGTACTCACTGAGCTCAATGACCCACTTCGTCAGTCAACCAAAGACCTAGGGTTTGAGCAAAACTTGCCTCAGAGGTTTGTTGGTGAGGATGACAACAGTATGAGCTTGGAAGTACGGATGGAGCTTTCGGGCTGCAATAACTAGTGTGTAGGCCAGCTTTTCTATCTCTGGATATCTCGTCTCTACTCCCTGCAACATTTTACTAACATAGTAGATAGGTCGTTGGACCAAATCTACCTCTTTTATCAGTACTGAGCTGACAACCTCGTCACTTGCCGAGAGGTACAGCTCTAAAACATTGCCCTCCTTGGGTCAGGTTAAGACCGGTATGCTAGCGAGGTATTTTTTGAGCTCGTCAAACGCGAGCTAACAATCTTGGGTTCATTCAAACCATTTGCTTTTAATTGCTTTAAAGAAGGATAGGCAGCGGTTTGCCGACCTAGACATGAAGCGGCTCAGAGCAGCTATTCGACCATTCAACCTTTGAACCTCCTTCATTTTTCGGGGTGGTCTCATGTCTAAGATGGACTTTACTTTGTCTGGGTTTGCCTCAATGCTGCGCCGGTTAACAATGTACCCCAAGAACTTACCCAAGATGACACCAAAGGCACACTTATTCGGATTCAACTTCATGTTAAATCTACGCAGAATTTCAAAAATTGAATGCAAGTCTTGTATTTAATCACATGAAAACTGGGTTTTGATGACCATGTCGTCTACATAGCACTTTATTTTTCAGCCAATCAATGGCTCAAACAACTTATTTACAAGTCTTTGAAAGGTTACCCCAACATTTTTTAGCCCAAAGGGCATGACCTTGTACCAGTACAAGAAAAGCTCGGTTATGAAAGCAGTCTTTTCTTCATTAGTCGGGTCCATCCTGATCTAGTTGTAGCCCGAATAGGCGTCTAGAAAGCTCAGCAACTCATGCTCCGTGGTCGCGTCCACCAGACGGTCAATCCTGGGGAGTGGGAAGCAGTTCTTTGGGCAAGTTCGGTTTAGATCGGTGTAGTCGATGCACATGTGCCATTTACCGTTAGCCTTTTTTACCAGAATCGGGTTAGCCACCTAACTCGGGTAATGGACTTCCCTGGTAAAATCGGCTGCAAGGAGCTTCCCGACTTCCTCGTCGACTGCCCTTCATCGCTCTGGGGCTAGGTTGCATTTCTTCTGTCTAACGGGACTAACTACAGGATCAATATTAAGCTTATGAGTGATAATGCTAGGGTCTATGTCGGGCATTTCTGCCGCAAACCATGCAAAAACATCTAAATTTTCAAGTAAGAAGTGTACCAGCTTAAATCGCAGAGGCTCCTCAATGGAAGTGCCGATCTGAAGCGTTCGGGCTTGGTTCTCCATCGATGTCAGGATGGAGACGGTCTCTTCTATGGGCGCAGCTCGCCCCTCGCTCTGCTCCGTAGGTCACTCCAGCTCAAGGTCGTTGGCCACCTTGGCTTTCCCTTTGAGGGCGTCGACATAGCATTTGTGAGACTCAAGCTGGTCACCTCGTGCTATCCCGATTCTGAAGTCCATGGGGAACTTCATAGCCAAGTACTAGGTGGATACCACAGCTCGTAAGGCATGGGTGATCGGCCGACCTACTATGGCATTATACGGGGAGGGGGTTGCGACCACTAAGAAATCGTGGTTGAGCCTCACTATGCTAGGCCAAGTGCCGACTTCCACAGGTACTGTAATCCTTCCCAGGGGCCTGGCTTCCTCTCCGTTGAAGCCTACCAGGGGAGTGTTCGTGGGCTTCAAGTCGCTCTCTTGGAGCTGAAGTTGGTTGAATGCCACTTTTAAGAGGATGTTTGCTGAGTTGCCTGAGTCGACGAGGACGCGCCTGACTTCAAAGTCATTGATCTTCATCTTTATGACAAGCACGTCATCATGGGGGTAGTGGACCCCGCATGCGTCATCTTCTATGAAAAAGATTGGGTCTTCCATCCTTGGCCGCTTCGAGGTGCAACCCACCACAATCGAACCTTCGACAATCACCTGGTCTCTCTTCGAGGGCTGCTTATGTGGCTGTTCTGCCTGCCTGCTGGACTTGGGAGTGTCTCTACTCTGCTCCCCCTATCAACCTACTTTATTATTACTATTATTTTGTACAAAATTTCTCAGATACCTGTGACGAATGAGCTTCTCTATCTCATCGCGGAGGTTTTTACAATTCTTAGTGTTGTGACCGTGATCTTTGTGAAAACTATAATACAAATTTGTATTTCTAACATTAGGGTCCGCTTTCAGCTGAGGTGGCCACTTCACATACGGGGCGTCCTTGATCGCCATGAGGATCTCAGCCCGCTTCGCATTGAGGGGCATGTAGTCCCTTTCTGTTGCTAGAGCTCGGAAAGGCTGATTTGGCTTTACCTCCCAAGCTTGGTTCTTCTTCTTCTTGCTGTCGCCCTGAGTTGGGGGCTCTGGTTCCCTTTTCCTCTTCTCGGGGACCTACTCGCCCTTCTGGTTGATCTCTTCCTCTGTCCCAATAAATCGATCTGCGAGTTTGAGGAACTCGGTCACGGTCTTGGGTTGATTGATGACCACGTGCCACTTGAACTCTTTGTGGGTAATACCTCTTTTGGTTGCAGTGAGGCAAACTGCGGGGTCCATATCGGGTATCTGTAGACAATCGTCATTAAACCGCATGATGTAACTCCGAATGGACTCCCCTTCCTTTTGAACTATGCCGAGGAGGCTTTCTTGAGTTCTTGGGCACCTTTTGCTGGTGACAAAGTGGGAGGTTAAAATTTGCACGAACTACGCTCAGCTTCTTATCGAACCGGGTGCGAGGTTTCAGTACCATGTGCGGGCTACCCCTTTGAAGGTGGTGGAGAAAACCACACACATACAGGATTCACTAGCTCTTGCCAGGTGCATTTAGGACTGAAAAGCGTCCACATGATCATTCGAATTGAAGGATCCATCATACTTATCTAGTGGAGGGAGCTTGAAGTCCTTTGGCATGGGGACAACAAAGAGTTCTGGAGATAGTGGGGAAGGAACTGAGAGGAGAATGGTAGCTTTTACTTCACTTGAGCTTATCTCCTCTTTACCTTTGAGCTCGGGCGAGACATGGGTAGCAGTTCGGCAAGCTTCGTCGGCGTCTTCGTTGCTGCTTTGTCAGCTCAGCGTTGGTGCTGCTTGCTTCAGTGTTACCGAGCTTGATGGGCTCGAACTGTTGGTGGTAGCTTTGAACCGAAGGGCCCTGCCTGTAGTCTATGGCTAGAACCTCAAACGGATTTTCTGTGAGCAGGAGTTCGAACTGCAAGTGCTGGGGCGATGCACGCTTAATTGGCTAGGAGGCCCCCAACCTGCCCACAAGCTACGAGGTGGGGGTGGCTGGCCTCTCCTTTCTGCCATGGGAAGAGACTTGGCTCTTGGAGAGGTCCTAGGCCTAGGAGACTTCTCCTCGGCGAGGTCGTTCGCTCCGGTGGGAGGGCTTGGCTTGCTTCGAGGCTGGATGCCTAGGGGGAAGTGGCTGTTGGGCCTGAGGCAAGGAAGGGAACTGCTGGTGGTACTAGTACTGAGAGACCTGATGCAACACTTGTTGCTGGTAGAGTTGGAACTGCTGGAACTGTTGCATTTGATCTTGCATGGCTCGCATGCACTGCACTAGGTCTTCCAACTGATTCTGGTTGGTCACTGGGGGCACAATTGAAGATTCAGCAGAGGTCACTCCAACCATGGAAGGGAGTGGAGCATTCATGAGTGCCATTGTGAGAGGCACGTTCAAGCTTGGAATCCGGTCCACAAAGAGGGGAATGGTGAACTGCCCAATGCAGACAGTGGGAAGCTGGGGTTGCTCCCCAGAAGCGTGATAAAAAATCACGATTCGATCGGGTGTGATCAAGAGGCACAATTCAAAGTTAACAGTCACCAACTGTTAACTACTTTTAAATAGTCACAATGTTTGAAATTGTGATTGTTCAAGGTGCCTTCTCTAAACCAGCACGTGCCTTCTCTAAACCAGTACCTACCTTTTCCTCATACATCTTCACAAATTATTTAAGGAGTATGAATCAGACTCCAATACAAATAATTTCGAAATTCACTCTCTCTCTCTCTCTGTCCGAATTGCTACAGTCTCACAAAAGGTTTCTTTAGAGACTCTTCAACTTGGTAGTTGTAGATTCTCGTGCAAGGCTCTGTTGTATATTGGGAATGAATTTGCCTGTAACCCAACAGCAAACTTAGTAAAACTGAGTGGGGGCAAATAACGTTCTAAAGACAGTGTCTTCAGACGCGCCTCAGAGCTTCTCCTCCAAAGTTATAGTGACCCCATCTTCCCCAATAATTTTAGAACATTATTCTGCAATGGAGGCGGAAGCAAGCATGACTTCGATCAAGATGATGAACCAAGATCTTGTTCGACTAGACCAGTTCGATGGAGCAAATTTTAGCCGATGGAAAGACAAGATGATCTTCTTTCTGACCACACTGAAGCTATACTATCTACTGGACCCGAATCTGCAATCACTTCCTGAACCCACTGACAAAGACTTAGAGAAACTAAAGAAGGAAAGAGCAAAATGAGAAGATGAATCACTTCTGTGCCGATGACACATATTAAATGCTTTATCAAACTGGCTCTACAACTTCTACAAGGAACTTACATCTCCAAAAGAAATCTGGAAGGCTATGGAATTCAAATACAAGGTGCAAGAAGTAGGTACGAATAAGTATATTATTGCAGAATACTTTGACTTCACCATGAACGACCATAAACCCATACTAGAGCAAGTTCATGAACTACAGGTGATAGTCAATAAAATTCGATCTCTTAACATCATCCTTCCTGAATCTTTCCAAGTGGGAGCAATCATTGCCAAACTTCCACCCTCTTGGAATGATTACAGGAAGAAGCTTTTGCAGAAAGCTGAAGAACTTACCTTGGAGCAAATTCAGCAACACCTTCGTATTGAAAAGGAGTCTCGGTTTAGAGATAGTAGGGATAAGTCCTTAGCCGGTATGCTAAACTGTAAGGTCAATTTTGTGGAAAATGGATCGAAGAAAACTAACATTGCATTACAAGTAAAGAAGAATGATAGAAACTTCAAGAAGAGCAATAATAAGAAAGGATCATGCTATGTTTGAAGAAAGAAGGGACACTATGCCCGAGTATGCCGACATTGAAAAGGCGAAACCAAATATGCAAACATGGTAGAAGACAATCTCGTGGCCATGATTATTGAAGTCAAATGGCATAATCATCTTCTTAATGGTGGTTAGATTCAGGCGCCACAGTCCATGTTTGCAAGGGCAAGTCCTTGTTCAAGACATATGAAGAAGTGACTGATGGCCAAGAAGTACAGATGGGAAACCAAGCATGTGCCAAAGTTGCTGGAAGAGGCAACGCAGAGTTGAACTTCACCTCCAAAAAGACACTGACTCTCCAATGTTCTCCATGTTCCTGACATTAGAAAGAACTTAGTCTCAGTAAATCTTGTTTGTAAGAGGGGATTCAAAGTTGTCTTTGAATCCGACAAACTAATCCTATCCAAGAATGGGATGTTTGTTGGAAAGGGATATGATTGTAATGGTATGTTCAAATTAAGTATTAATGAAGGAAAAGTTTCTACTTATATTGTTGATTCTTTGTCTTTATGGCATGATAGATTATTACACTTGAATTTTAAATCCATAAAGAACATGAGCAAACTTGGTATAATTGTTTACAGTAATGAATCAACTGAAAAATGTGAAATATGTGTAAAATCTAAAATGACTAAGAAACCTTTCTCTAGTGTTAAGAGAAATTCTCAACTTCTAGAATTAATCCATTCTAACATCTGTGAACTTAATGGTGTATTAACTAGAGGAGGTAAGAGATATTTCATAACATTTATAGATGATTTCTCTAGATACACTTATGTCTACCTTATGAGAACTAAGGATGAAGCCTTTGACATATTTAAACTATATAAGACTGAAGTGGAAAATCAATTAGAAAAGAAAATTAAAATCCTTAGAAGTGATAGGGGTGCTGAATACTTTAAAAATGAGTTTAATTCTTTTCTGTGAAGAATTTGGAATAATACATCAATGTTCTACTCCCTATACCCCCCAACAGAATGGTCTGGTTGAAAGGACAAATATAACACTTACAGAAATGATAAACTGCATGTTGTTAAAAGCTAATGCACCCTTAAACCTGTGGGGGGAAGCACTTCTAACAGCCTATCATTTATATAACAAAATTGTTTCTAGAGTTAATAATAAATGCTCATATGAATTATGGACAGAAAGAAAGCCTAATTTAGCAAATCTAAAAGTGTGGGGGTGCTTAGCATATTATAAAGTTCTAGATCCTAAAAGAACCAAATTAAGACTCAGAGCTAAGAAAAGTATGTTTGTTGGATATGCAGAACATAGCAAGGCCTATAGGCTTTTAAACTTAGAGTCCAACATAATAATTGAAACTAGAGATGTTGAATTCTTTGAAAATAAACTGTGTTCTGAATCTACAGAAAATGAATCCACAGAAAATGATAGAGAAACTCAGATCTCAATACCTGTTGATAACAATGAGACTGAAAGAAGAAATGACATAACTGTAACACCTACAATAGGACTTGGAAGAAGTCAAAGACAAAGAACAGAGAAACACTTAGGTTCAGATTTTATCTCTACTCAGTCAATTGCATTTTTGGTTGAGGCTGATAGAGAGAATATTTTAAATAAGATACCTATTGTCCTAAACATTAAAAATGATCCAAAAACCTATAGTGAGGCCATGACCTCTAGAGATGCTGCCTTTTGGAAGGAAGCTATAAATGATGAAATGGATTCAATGATGTCAAATAACACATGGGTACTAGTAGATCTACCTCTAGGATCAAAACCAATAAAATGTAAATGAGTATTTAGAAGAAAATACAACACTGATGGAACGGTACAAACTTTTAAGGATAGATTGGTAGCCAAAGGATTTAGTCAAAAGGAAGGGATTGATTATTTTGACGCCTATGCACCAGTGGCTAGAACAACTTCTATTAGAACACTCATAGCATTAGCATCCATTTATCACTTATCTGTTGACCAAATGGATGTTAAAACTGCTTTCTTAAATGATGATTTAAATGTAGAGGTTTATATGGAACAACCAGAAGGATTTGTTCTTCCTAGAAATGAGAATAAAGTTTGTAAATTGGTTAAATCACTATATGGATTAAAACAAACACCTAAACAGTGGTATGAGAAATTTGATTCTTGCATTCTAGCCTTTGGCTTTAAACATAACAGTGCTGATAGATGCATCTACTCAAAATTCACTGAAAATTATGGAGTAATTGTATGTCTTTATGTTGATGATATGCTTATTGTGGGTATCAATATGGTTGGCATAAATGAAACTAAAAACTACTTATCCTTTGTCTTCAAGATGAAAGATTTAGGAGAAGTAGATATCATATTGGGAATAAAAGTTAAAAAGTATAGTAGGGGCTATGCGTTAAGCTAATCACATTATATTGAGAAAGTACTTGAGAATTAAGCATTTAGGGTTTAAAGAATATAGCACGCCATATGATTCTAGTATAAATCTAGTAGAAAATACTGGTAGAGCAATTGCACAACTTGAGTATGCTAGTGCAGTAGGGAGCTTGATGTATGCTATGCTTTGTACCATACCTGATATTGATTTGCAGTAAGTAAACGCAATCGATTTACAAGTAATTCCGGTGTAGAGCACTGGAAGGCAATTAGGAGAGTTCTTGGGTATCTCAAGAGAACTTTGGAACTTGGCTTGTTTTACTATGATTATCCAGCTATAATAGAAGGGTACACTGATGCAAGTTAGATTACCGGTAATGGAGATAACAAGTCCACATCTGGATGGATTTTCGTCTTTGGTGGGGGTGCAATCTTTTGGGAATCCAAGAGATAAACTTGTATATCTCACTCGACCATGGAATCCGAATTCATGGCCTTAGCGATAGCTGAAAAAGAGGCTGGATGGATTAGAAATTTATTATTGGATATAAAACTTTGGCCTAGTCCTATGCCTCAAATTTCCATTTACTTTGATAGTGAGACAACTCTATCAATGGCCTATAGTGGTACCTACAATGGTAAGTCTAGACATATAAGTCTGAGACATGAATTTGTTAGTCAACTGATTCAAGATGGAGTCATCACTATAACCTATGTGAGGACAAGTAAAAATTTGGCTGATCCTCTTACCAAAGGCTTGGCTAGAGAATTGGTAAGAATGACAATCAAAGAGATGAAATTAAAACCCTTTACTTAGTCACTTGTAATAGTAACCCAACCTGAACTGAAAAACCATCAGTATTGGGTTTAATGGGTAACAACAAGTTACAACAGTGTGACTGTTAGCACTGACATTGAGAAATTTTCCATTACAACATAAACAATGTTGTCCGTTATGATGAGAGGTTGATATAAACTTTTAATGAAGTTCTGAAATGTGTCAAATAATGGAGCACATAGTGGAACTTCACCTATGTGAACATAGAAGTGGTGCCGCTTCTCATGAGGGTTTGGGTTTGCTCTCGGGATTGTTCATGAAACTAGGAAAGAAGCACATGGCCATAACAATGTTGAGCAAAACTTGAAACTCTTGCAGAGATTGGACATTTTTGTGTGTATAGGTGTCTCCGGTCTGTTTTGAGAGTAATTGGTTTAATGTCTTACCATCAATAACTTTGACAAGGCTCTAAGATAACTGTACTAACAAGAGGTTTAAGTTGATAAACACATTTTGTATGCATAATTGTGTCATAGTAGTTTGGATTGAGAGAAAACAATGTAATTGATCAATCAATGTGGGGGATTGTTGGATTTTAATCTCATAAGAGATTAAATCCAATGTGTTTGATTGGTCAATTAAATGAGAAAATGCACCTACACACTTGATTACAAAAATCAGTTTTTCTGTTACAAAACCCAGTTTTGAACTTGTCTCAGATTGGAAAATTATAAGTTTTGTTTTCAGTATTTCAATAGGAGTTGATTTACACTCCTTAGAATTAGTAGATGAGAGTTTGGGGATTCGATATCGTGCAACATGCGCGCACGCGTGTGCGCGGCGCAATGAGGTGCTTTAGAGGCGCACTTTGCTCGCACCCGCGTGGCTTGCGATGGGCGGCTCTAGTTTTGGTGCGTTGATCACCGTTGATCACCATTGATGAGATCAATGGTCACGATTCGATCGGGTGTGATCAAGAGGTACAATTCAAAGTTAACAGTCACCGATTGTTAACTACTTTTTAAACAGTCACAATGTTTGAAATTGTGACTGTTCAAGGTGTTTTCTCTAAACCAGCATCTACATTTTCCTTATACCTCTTCACAAATTATTTAAGGAGCATGAATTAGACTCCAAATCAAACAATTTCGAAATTCACTTTCTCTCTATTTCTTTCTCAGTCCAGTTTGCTACAGTCTCACAGAAGGTTTCTTTGGAGACTCTTCAACTTTGCTGGTTGCAGATTTTCACCAAAGACTCTGTTGTATCATCGGAACGAATTTGCTTGTAACCCAACAACAAACTCAGTAAAACAGAGTGGGGGCAAATAACGTTCTAAAGACAGTATTTTCAGACGCGCCTCAAAGTTTCTCCTCCAAAGTTACAGTGACCCTATCTTCCCCAACATTGATTGTGCTATTTTCTTTTGTAGATCTCCTATCTACTCTGTGGGGACCTTCCGCCGAGGGTTTTGGTCCATTGTCATACACGATTGGCCTTCTTCTCTTCCCTGTGCTGTAACTCTCTCTTCTCCATTCACAATATTCACAATGGTAAATCGTCCTTCCCACCACAGCTATTCCAACGGTAAATCCACCATTGTAACTCCCTCCGGTAGACTCCATCTCCCCCATCCTTGCTTATATCTCCCACTCTCCTCTCTCCTGTTCCATTCCACCAATGCCACCACCGTTGTGAGTGCATCTGTAGCTCCACCGCCACCACCCATGTATGAAACCAAGTCCTACATCTTCCACTGCTATTAAACCCCATCTCCGATGTCCAATACGAGGATCGATCTCATCCAATGGTAAAATCCAACCAACTCAACTTCCCACAACTATGAAACAAATTGTTGATGTCCGACCAATAAATGGAGTTCTAGATATGTACATGTAGTTCTAACTTTATCATCTCCTCTCCAAATATTATTTTACATGATTTGCAAATTGCAATGGAACCATCTTTGGTCACATAGGTACTTACCTCCATCAATCAAGCTGCTTTTATGGCGTTGTGCACAAAATATTCTACCAACGGCTAAGCTATTACGGAAGCACAATATCCATATTGATACAAGTTGTCTATTCTGTAATCATTCACAAGACACTACTGTGCACTCCTTATTGTCATGTTCGGCGGTTCAAATAATTTGGCTTGGGTCATGTTTCAATTTCAAAATTGATGATTTGCTAATTACAAATATACCAACGCTTCTCTATTGTTGGTGGTAGCGAGATCGTCAACTCAATTCTTTGATGGATGGCATGGCTATTTATTTCGAAGTAGAATTATTATGAAACAAATCCGGTATGCCCGAAATGCTCAAGGCTCACGTTGAAATTGATTGGTGCTCAAGTCTTTTGGATCCCATGCCATCTGCAACTTCAACACTCTTTGGCCACTTGGATTGGTGGAAGTGTGGTTTAAATCTGTTGGACTAGTCATTCGGGATCATATTGGTACTTTTCTTCTTGCAAGAGCTTTGCCTATTAAATGTGAAAGTTCCATCGTGGCTGAAGCTTTGGCTCTTTATCATGGTCTACTTTTAGTCAAACAGCTTTAATTATTATAGTATTTTAAAACTTATGTTGGTGGATGATCTCCATCCACTGTGGCAATTGATTCATATCATTACTGTATGCAAAGCCTTTTATCTAACCTTCATTCTTGCTCGGTGAACTATGTGCGATGGACGGCAAATGTTGCTGCTCATTTACATGGTATTTGGAAGTGTGGGAGTTTTTTGGGACCGATTTTCAAGAAAAAAAATGCCCATGCTTCTAGGACCCGTTTTTCACAAAAAAGTACTTCTACCACGTAGGCAGTGAGCAACACTATGCTATTTGGTAAGGTGATTTTCATCACAATTTTTCATGTATGTACTGACAGATAAGCAATACATAGGATACACATCAATCAACCGTTGGGAAAAATGGTTCACCGATGCATAAAAATGCTGGGATCCCGATTTTTTAATAATTGACTGAATCAAACAATGAAATACATGGATGCTTGTTGAAACGCCCATATGGATCTGATGTGGCACCATTTTTTTTTTTAAAAACGACCATGGTTCCAAACATACCCTAAAGTTGCCAAACAGGGTTTGTTTCTATCTAGACTTTTTACTTAGTATACTATTCCACATTTTTTATGTAATACTGTTAAAAATAGAGCTAATGGAATTCTGCCTACGGGCTTCGCTTCCTTCAGGAAAAAAAAAGTTCTTACCTTATCATCGATACAAACTACCAAACACCAACAAAAATGCATGCATCGATTGGAAACAGACGACATGAATACAAAGTGGGTTGAAAGTAGGACCCACTTTGTGTATTCATGAACCAGGCAGGGCACAAGTTTGGAGGGTATACATATCTGTGTTTGTACGCAATCAAACGCAGCTTAATAGGTCTTCCACGAAGCCCACCACGAATTCGGCGAACGGAGCTTCGTTTTCCTCCAAAATCATGGGTTCCAAGGAAACGACATCAATACCCACTCCTCAATCCATCAAAAATATTTCGAGTTCTATATAATCCCCAGACGAATTCGGGAAACAGAGCCTTGTTTCCGCCCAAATTATGGATTCCAAGGAAACAACGTCAACATCCACTCCTCAACCTACCGAACCAGCGCCACCTGCATCAGTTCCTCCTCCGTCATCTTCAATACCTTCAACCCCTGAAATCTCATCCGCTCCTTCTCCTAGTTCTAACCCTAATCCTAACCCTGTCCAAAACTCACAACCATCAACCCCTCTCCAGCAACACCCACCACCACCGCAACAACAGCCACAGCAGCAACCAGTTTTGCAACAGCAACAACAGCAGCAGCAGCAACAACAACAACTATCCACTCTCCAACATTCTCAGCCTAGGCCCTCGTCCCTCAGCCGTCCTCGACCACAACCGCCTTACCCACATTTCTCTCAACATCTTCCGTCTCTTCCTCCATCTTCGTCTTCTTCGTCTTCGTCTTCGTCATCTCTATCTTCTTCTGTTTCATCCCCCATTTCCGCACCACCTATGCAAAGAGGTGGGCTTGCAATCGGGGTTCCAGCGCACCACGCGAGGCCCCCGCAGCAACCTTCCTCATATTCATCTTTCGGGACGTCTTCTTTCAACCAGCAATTTGGTGGGTTGTCTCGGAATTCAGTCAATGTGCCTGACCCTAACAATTCGAGCAGCACTCAGGTGGGTTTCTTAAATGACCCATCCCTGTTCTCTCATTGGATTCCTTCTTGGGCTTCACTTATGATTGATGGTTTTGCTTTTCAGGTAAGGCAGCCCATTCAAGGAATTCAGAGTATAGGGATGATAGGTTCGCACGGTTCAGGTTCTCAATTGCGGCCGGGTGGGGTTTCAGCTAATCCTCAACCGAGACCTGTTCAACCACCACTGAAATCTCAATCTCCATCAAGTAGCCAGTCTCTAGCTAGTCAAGTCAGTGGAAAGATTTATTTTCAGTTACTTTCTCCAGTTTTTTAACTAATTGTCTGTCGTTCTGTATTGCTGAAAACCTATACTTTAACAAATGTAGATTATTTTTCTTGTGAAAAAAAAAGATGCAATATTTTTGTTTACTTTCTTTCCCTGTCTAGATCATGCTTATAAATATCTAGCATGTAATATAAATATTGTTTTTTGAATTTAATCTCATTATATGTTTACCAAAAAGAATTTAATCTCATTATATACCATCATAAGATTGCGGTCAGACACAGTACTTGATTGAGACATGAATCTCATCCGATACCCCACAGAAAAGGTTACTCCAAGTTTATATTTTCAAATAATTAATTTGATTGTTGAGGTTAACAAATCTTTTCCTGGGTATAAGGTGCTTGGGACTTAGAATGTGCTGGTGCCAATGTTAAATTTCAAGGGGAAGTGGAAATGCTATAACCCATAATGTTCTTTTGAAGATTTAGTAGCAGTAGGATTGACTTCCCATGGATAGAGCCATGGTATTCATAAAGCAAAATAGCAGTTGCCAAAGTAGAGAGGCTCTAACAGAGAATGTACCAGTGGAGGTGGCATACTGGGTCAATTCAATAAAGATTTTCACTGCATTCTTTGCAGATGATATCATTAGAGGGTGGCATACTGTTGCAGGCTCATCATCAGGCAGTATTACTTTACCTACATTTTGGTTACCCAGTGTTTTAAAAGTGCAAGGGCCAATTTGTGCCTGAGGTGCAAGGCGAGGCACACACCTTTTTAAGCAAGGTGCAAAATTACAAAAAAAAGCTAAAATATAAAAAACGTCAGAAAATTAAAAAAAATGCAAGAAGTCAAAAATATTAAACATAATGTTAATAAAAAATATAAATTTAAATTTTAATATAAGTGTTTTAAAAAACCTATTATCTAAAATTAAAATACATAAACATAACGTGTAAAGCGTATTTAAATGAAAATTTAAAAATAAAAGCAAACATATAAAGCACTTTCAAGCAATTAAAACCCACAATCTCTTTTTCTCCTTAATTGCATTGCTTCAAGTAGCTAATGTGATGTAAAGTATTGCATTCTTGATTCTATGAGTCGCCTTTGTACCATGCCCCTTGAGGCAAGCCCGAACAAGTCTATGTTAGGGTCTGAAATTCTTATTTCTCACATAAAAAATAATGGTTTTATAACTTTATTTTGGGGTCTGCGTTAAGGTCTGAAATCTCACATAGTCTACTAGACTTTATTAGACTAAACTTTGATGATTGCAGCCTTGGCAACCAGGAGTTTCAGGTATAAGTGGAGTATTTAGGGGTGGTATTAGAGCTATTATGGCTATGTTCTCTCTTCTCTGGACCAAATGGGATTGTAGACTCCAAAAAGGCCAAGCTGTTGGTGGTACTGCACGGGTTAAGGCTGGGGAGATCTCTCAACTTGTGGAATTTGGTAGTGGAAGGTGATTCCCAGGTGATAGTGAGATGGTTTAAACATAACAAATTTGGCTTCCTTCTAGTACTTTTCCTGTGCATTTTTTTTCTTGGAACTTTTTGACCCCCACCATGTTGGCTTTCCTGTTAGGTCTATTTGGTTTGGACTAGTGCTGCCCAAAATTTGGGCATTTTGTTGGGAGGTATTCCACCTAAAAATCAACACTTGTGATAATGTGCAAAAAAGAAAGCCTAATTGGTGCCTCTCTCCTCATAAAAGTTTCCTGCGTGATGTAAGCAGGGAAACTACATTCCTCTGCTAACTTCTTGTCCTTTTACCTCTAATATTTGGGATTGGTTTGTAGCTTGTAGGTAGTCTCCACCTAATAATGTGAGCAGTATTTTTTCATTATTCTTTTTTTATCTCATCCATAAAAGGGGAAAGATTTTGTGGAGATGTACAAGGGTGACCATCCTTTGGACCATTTGGGAAGAAAGAAATTCAAGAATTTCAAAGAGAATATTCTTTCCCAAGAATCAATGATAGAAATAATCTCCTTCAAAGTGGTGCATTGGGTCAAAACCTTGGATATCTTTGGACCTTTTTCAAGGGATGATATTCTTAAAGGCTGGTGGATTTTGGCTAACTCGTTTTCTACTAGGACTATCATTATGAGAGAGTGGACTACCCAGCCCTAAATCAGATAACATTAAACTTTGATGGATGCATTAGCATTATTTTCTGGACCTATTTGTGTGGAGGATTCCACAAGATCTGAGTTGCAAGCTGTTTTGTATGGGTTGAAGATGAGAAGGCTGAATATGAGGAATATAGTGGTGGAAAGAGAATCAGTGATGGTAATTAGCTGGCTACAAGATGAAAACCAAGGAACATGGCATCGGAACCTACAATGAGATAAATCAAGCAAATAACAAGGGATGGGGTAATTTCATTCATGTGGGTACATAGATCAACAAACAGTATGGCAGACTCACTTGCCAAACAAAGAAAAAATGTATTGGGGGGGGTAACATTTGAAAGATATTTGTAAATAACAATGTAGAGGAGAAGGCTTAGGTGGTGAAATGCCAGCCTAAAAAATCTACTTGTCTTGTACATTATACTCTTTCTTCACAACTGATAAAGAATATAGTTATCAATAAAAAAGATAATGCCTCAAATGTCATTGTTCATTTAACTTCTCATTGAATAATTGGCAGGGAGCTTACCTTGGCTCAAGATAGCTCCTATTCCAACATGCTAGGTAATACAATCTAGCTTAAAAAAAATTGTCAAAAGCGAGCATAGAGAAAGCTGAAGCCTCAATAAGCCATTTCTTCATGAGATGGAAGCTCTTCTCAACTTTAAGTATCCATTTGAATTTCACTTTCTTTATTCTGTTTGTTACAAGCACATTCAAGGTGTTGAAATTCTTGATAAACAACCTATAAAAGGTGGCTAGTCCATGAAAGCTTTGAATGTCGTCAAAAGATCGTGGAACTGGCTATTCAATAGTGATCTTAATCTTCTTATCAACATGTATGCCTTCAGTAGGGAACTGAAAAAACAAAAGACTTGTAATCATATTTGTCTGGTTTTCTAATATCTATGGGACTAGGAGCAATAATGTTGCCAAAATCATACAATTTGTGATACGATTCAAGATTTGAATCATGAATCCCAAGTGTTTTGGTTTGAATCTTATGTCTATATCTTTTTTTTTTTTTGTTTTGCAAAAATCTTATGAGTTTTATGAATTCTATGATTTGATTAATAAATCTTACAACTTATATGATTCCCACGATTGATTGGAATTAAAATCAATTCAATCGAGAATTAGTTCTTTGCTTTGTCATTTTCTATTGGGTAATTTACAAAGACCGCCTTTGCACTATGGGGTCAATGACAATTACCCCCTGAACTTTCATTTGCGACAAAGACCCCCTTGAACTTTAACTTTGCAACAAATACCCCTCTCCATTGGAGTTCCGTCAGTTAACTTCTAAGAAGATTAGTGATTTAAAAGGCGTGCCTTTAGGCATGCCTAGGTGCACAGTTGAGGCAATGATTTAAAATGCGCACCTAGGTGCATAGGCGAGACACATTTTGGGGTATGTGCCTTGCCCAAGTCCTGGGTGCACCCCTTTCAAAAGGCGCACGCTTGGTGTGCCTAGGTGTGCGTTTGATGCGCTTTGCACCTCAGCCTAGGCGTGTGCCTTTTTAAAATTTTGCGCTTTTTGCATTTTTTTGAGTCTAACGGTTGGGCCAGGGGCTTTGCCCCCGGACCCCCAACCACGCCCCTTGAGGCAAGCCCGAACAAGTCTATGTTAGGGTCTGAAATTCTTATTTCTCACATAAAAAATAATGATTTTATAACTTTCATTGCTTTTTAAGACGATATTTAGAACCCCCTATTTGCTAATATTGTCCATTCATTCATTGCAATAAAATATCCTCTTAAATGGCAATGAAAGTTATAAAATAATTATTTTTTATGTGAGAAATAAGAATTTCAAACCATAACATAGACTTGTTCGGGCTTGCCTCGAGGGGCGTGGTACAAAGGCAACTTATAGAATTAAGAATGCAATATGTTTTACATCACATTAGCTACTTGAAGCAATGCAATTAAAGGAAAAAAGAGATAGTGGGTTTTACATTGTTGAAAATGCTTTATATGTTTGCTTTTATTTTTAAATTTTCATTTGAATACGCTTTACATGTTATGTTTATGTAGTTTAATTTTAGATAATAGGTTTTTTAAAACATTTATTTTAAAATTTAAGTTTATATTTTTTATTAAAATTATGTTTAATATTTTTTTGTTTTTTTTTAGAATTTTCTGACATTTTTTTTATTTTTTACCTTTTTTTTTCTAATTTTGTGCCTTGCTTAAAAAGGCGCGCACCTCGCCTTGTGCCTTGTGCCTCAGGCGCAAATGGGCCTGGCGCATATTTTGCACCTTGTTCTTTTAAAACACCGAGGTTAGGTGCATTTTAGGGTATGTGCCTCGCTTATGTCCCAAGTGTAGCATTTTCAAAAGGTGCACCAAGGTGCACACTTGGTGCACCTTGCACTTCAGCCTAGGCATGAGCCTTTTTGAAAATCAGTGCTTTTTTTTTGTGTTTAGCAGCTGGGCCCCTTGAGGGGCTTGGTACAAAGGTGGCTCATAGAATCAAGAATGCATAATGTTTAACATCACATTAGCTATTTGAAGTAATGCAATTGGGAAAAAAAATAAAGAGGTTAAGAGTTTACATGGTTGAATATGTTTTATATGTTATGCTTGATTTTATTTTTAAATTTTTATTTTAAATATGTTTTATGTGTTATGTTTATATATTTTAATTTGAGATAATAGGTTTTGTTAAAGCATTATTTTAAAATTTAAGTTTATATTTTGAACTAATAATGTGTTTAATATTTTGCATTTTTGTGAATTTTTGGCACTTCTTTTGATTTTTTAGATTTTTTTTTGCTATTTTGCGCCTTACTTCAAAAAGGCTTGCACCTTGTGCTCAGGCGCAAAATGGCTCTTGCACTTTTAAAGCACTGAAGAAGATTCTAATTCAACTATTTATTTTTTTAAATCCCTAAACTACCCTTTTCTTATTTATTTGAATGATTTATGATTCAATTAGTTTTCTAAATATAATATTGAAGTCCTCTTGGTTGCTCCTAGAGATTCTTGTAGATTTTTTTTTTTTTTATCAATAACACAATTCATTAGATAATCTCAACGATAATTACAAAGAGGAAGACAAACTTTCTTATCTTCCAATTACAATTTGAGCCCCAAGAAAGGAAAAAGAGAAAAAAAGAGAAAGAGAAGGGGAAAAAGAAAAGTAAAATTACAACCGTGCCCAAAACATTGACTCCCTCTCCACCCCTTGTTTAACTAGCCCATTAGCAAAAGAATTAGCTGATCTTTTTACCCAGTTGATTTTAACTTCCATTTCTCGAACCAGCCATCTAAATTTCCTACTCACATTGCTGTAATTCCATAAGTCACTGTTGTCTTTATTCAACCATCCTACCACCACCTTCGAATCCCCTTCAATTATGAGTTTGCTGATATTCATCTCCCTAGCTTTTTGGATTCCTTCCATGATTGCATGGATCTCGGCTCTAAGAGAGTCACCCACTCCAATTGGGCCTGAAAACATGGCTAAACCAACCCCATTATCATCCCTGAAAACACCCCCAATCCTTGATTGTCCAGGATTCCCTTTACAACTTCCATCAGTGTTTAGTTTTATGAAACCTACAGGTGGGGGGGTCCAAGACACACTCATCACTGTTTTGGTCTGGGTACAGTTAGTAATCTCACCTCACTTCCTCAACATGTCATCCACTGTATAATCTTTAAATAGCTCTAGGGATTTCATCCACCCCCAATCCTTGATTGTCCAGGATTCCCTTTACAACTTCCATCAGTGTTTAGTTTTATGAAACCTACAGGTGGGGGGGTCCAAGACACACTCATCACTGTTTTGGTCTGGGTACAGTTAGTAATCTCACCTCACTTCCTCAACATGTCATCCACTGTATAATCTTTAAATAGCTCTAGGGATTTCATCCACTGTATGACCCTTATAAGGATCAGAGCCCTCAGTTCTTCAGTACCTCTCTCTATTTCAAAGAACATCCTAGAGTTTCTTTCTTCCCATATGGGCCAGCATACCGTAGTGCTCAGTCTTCTCCACATAGTCCTTCCCCTTTTCATATGCCACCTGAAAAAAGAAGTGAACAAATTTTGCAAATTTGATGGAGGGTTCCAACTACACCCAAAGAGGGAGAAAGTCCACTCTCAAATAGACTTTGCAAATTGGCAAGACACCAGAGATGAAAAACAGTCTCCCTGTCAGCTTTACAAAGAACACACCAGTGAGGGGACAAACAAGTATTGGGTCTCTTCTTTTGGAGCAAATCACCAGTGTTGATTCTTTCCAGAAAGGCTTCCTAGCAAAAACTGCCAACCCTAGGAGGAATTGGTCTGCACCAAACCTCATTAACAAGAAAATGAAGGGCTATAGGACTGGTGGGCTGGTTTAAAACTTTGCGGAAAGAGGCACGGGAGCATAGCTGTCAAGGCGAGACACTTAGGCAACAAGGCGCCCTTTGAAGCTTGCCTCACCTAATTGCCAAGCAGTTTTCTACTTCCTACTATAAAATACTTTTTTATTCATCCTTTTTTGAGATTATAATTATAAAATACATTATTAAACTAAAATAATCATTTTGTGTGTTTATATACTAATTTCTTTTTAATATTTTCTTATTTATTAGGGTTTAATCAACACAAACATTGCTAAATGCTGTATTGAACCCTCAAAGACCTAAAAACCTGAACCAATAACTAAGGAAGAACTTGAAATTTTATCTAATCAGCCCATTTTCCTCTTCCATATATTCTTCTTCTACCACTACTACTTCTTCTTCTTCTTCTACCACTACTACTACTACTACTACTACCAATACTTTTTATTTTCTTCTTTTCCTATAACAAAAATAACGGTTCAGCCCCTATATTTTTTGAATTTTATTTTCCTTCTTTTCTTCTCATGAATATGTTGATTTTCTATACTTTAACATGAAATTTATACTTTTCTTATGAAAATCATGAATAATTATTAAAGAAATATGGTTATGGTACCTAGGGAACTAACTACCCTAGGATCTATGTTTTTAACATAAAAAAATCCATCGCCTAGGCGACAAGGCACTCCCCAGTCATCCAGCCTCGCCCTGGCACCTTGAAAACTATGCACAGGAGAAAGAACCAGTGGTGGTGGACGTCCAGATTCTAGAGTCCACCTTAGCAGGGTCTAAGAAAATATTGTCAAGAAGTTGAAGGAGATTTGAAATGCTGTCAAGGTCTGAGTCTCTCACAGCCCTTCTCAAGTCCAATTTCCACCCAAACCAGAGATGGAGGAGTAGTAATGAAAGAGGAAACTGACTCATTTTTAAAGTCAGAGAGGGCATACAAAGAAGGAAATTGGTCCTTTAGAGGGGCATCCCCCACCCAAGTTTGTTCCCTAAATTTTATGGAATTACCTAAATTCAAGTCATACCTGATAAGAGGGGAAAAAACTGGTAACAACTCATGGATGGCTTTTTAAGGTGAAGCGCTTGTAGTCCTAGCTCGGATTCCAGCATCCAATCCATTCAGCTTCAGCCCATGTATGCTTTCCACTATCATGGCCCATAATTTCTCCTTCTCTAGTGAGTATCTCCACAACCATTTCCCCAGAAGGGCCAAATTCCTTTTTCTAATGTTCTCGAGTGCCAAACCACCACTGTTTTTACTCCTGGTCACCACCTCCCAGCTTACTTTATTGTCCCTCTTCTCTTCTCCCGGATCCCAAAGGAAATCTCTCATCATATTTTCCAATCTGTTAGAAACCTTTACTGGGATTTTGAACACTGAAAGGAAATAAATAGGTAAATTTGTTAGTGTGGCATTAATTGGTGTCATCCTCTCTCCCGGAGAAAGGTAATTCCTTTTCCAAGAGACAAGTCTCTTTTCAAATCTTTCCACCACCGGATTCCAGAAACTCTTTCTCTTTGGATCGTCACCCAATGGCAACCCCAGATAATTCAAAGGCCACTCTGAGACTTCACACCCTAGCACTTCTGCATTCTCTCTGATCTCTCCCTCCTCTAAATTCACACCCACTACACAACTTTTCTCAAAATTCACCTTCAAGTTTGACATTTGTTCAAAGAGTTGTATCACCAATTTCATGTTCCTTATATACCTCACATTTCCCCCTTCACAGAACAAAATCGTATCATCTACAAACTGTAGATGGGTGAGGGGGGTTTCCTCCCTTCCAACTCTCCAACCTCTAACAAGACCCCTAGAATCTGCTCTGTGAATCAATCTCCCTAGAACATCAGCAATCAGTGTGAACAAGAAGGGAGACAGGGGGTCTCTTTGTCTTACCCCTAATGGTTGGAAAGAAGTCAACCACAGTCCTATTCACTAGTACAGAATAATGACAATTCCAAACACATGCCATAATCCATTTGCACCATCTAGTCCCAAATCCAAATTTGGTCATAACTTTTCCCAAAAAATCCTAGTCCACCAAGTGATAAGCCATTTCTAGATCCAACTTACATGCTACTCCTTTCTATCCTTTTTGAAATTTTCCACACTCTCATTAGCAATTAGAATTTGATCTGTAATTTGTCTTCCACTCACAAAGGCTCCTTGATTTGGTGTAATGATAGCTAGCAATACTTCCTTCAGTCTCAGAGGCAACACCTTTTCAAGGATCTTATACAATCTATTTACCAGAGTGGTTGGCCTGAAGTCTTTTGGATGCAATGCATCTTTCTTTTTTGGGACCAAAGCTAAAAAGGTGGAATTTACACCTAGGTTAATCACTCCTCTCCTATGAAATTCCTCAAACACCAACAGAAGGTCACCTTTCATCGTATCCCAACAGTCTTGGTAGAAAGCCATTGTGAAATCATCCGCACCTGGAGCTTTTGTTCTATCCATAGAGAAAATAGCCTCCTTAATCTCTTCCAACTCAAACCTTCTTTCCAACCTTCTCCCGTTATCAAACCCTACTTTTGGCCAGTCCAATCCTTCTAACCACACCCCCTTACTTACAGGCCTTCTTAGAATGGATTTAAAGTGTCTCACAAATGCTCCTCAATCTCATCTTGTTGTGTTAACTCAACTCCATCCACTTCCAGTTTGGAGATAAAATTTCTCCTTCTCCTCCCATTTGCCAAAGAGTGAAAGAAGCTGGTATTCCTATCTCCCTCTTGCAGCCATTTACATCGAGATTTTTGCCTCTAGCTAATTTCCTCCTTGTGTAGGCTTACCTCAAGATGACTTCTCAAACCTCTTCTTTGTTCCTTGTTTGCCTCTCCAAAATCTCCCCTTTCTTCTTTCAAGTCAGGGCTCTCAATTTGGTCCATCAATGTTCTCTTTCTTTTTTTTTAGCCTTCCAAACTCTAATTGATTCCACTCCTTGATCTTTGCTTTCATAAATTGTAGCTTCTTATGGAACCTCATCCCTTCCCATTCCACCATTGGGTTAAACTCATTCCACCACTTCCTTACTCTTTTAGTAAACCCAAGGTGAAGCAACCACATATTTTCAAACCTAAAGGGGGCAGGTCCACCACTCCTTTTCTCCTCGCAAATCACTATAGGCCAATGGTCAGAGGTTAATCTGGTAAGAGCCCTAGAATCTAATTTTCCCTAGTGTTCTTCCCAATCCAAAGAGAACAAAAACCTATCAAATTTGGAGCAGATGGGACTCGATTGGAGATTTGACCAAGTGAATCTTATGGGCTAAAGGTAACTCTTTGAGTTCAAAGGCATCCACAAACTGGTTAAACTTCCTCATACTAGTTGTCACCCTTTGATTAACATTATTGGTCTCTTCCGTGAATCTAATCACATAAAAGTCCCCACCTACGCACCAAGGCCCATCCTCTAATATCTGCCAGTTCCTCCCACAATTCCTTTCTTTCTGTGTAATCATTTGGTCCATAAACATTTGTGAGCATCCACACAAAATCATCCTCTTATTGCTTAAACTTCTTTGAGATTGAGTATTTTCCAATCTGTTTTTCAAAACCATCCACCACATCCCTCTTCCACATTGTCACTGTTCCCCCTTGAAGCACCCCGAGAGGGAGCAGCCACCCAGCTAATCCCCCTGGCTTTCTAAATACTCCTTGCCCATCTATTATTAAACTCCATTCTCTTGGATTCCTGCATTAGTACAATGTTTGGGTCATTCCTCTTTATTACCTCTTTGATCATTGCTCTTTTCCGAGCACTTCCTAACACTCCAACTCAGTATTTTCTTGCTTTAAGGTTTTGTTTGGTTTTTCTTGATTTATTGGAGAAAGGAGTGGATAATTTTTATATTTTAAGATGAAGAGAAACATTCATGTCAGTGAAATGAAAGAAGAATTTAAAGAAACTTGTTTTTCTATGTCAGTGAAATGATTCTTGTTAGTTTAACTGGTTTTGTTTGGAGAAAATGGAGTTATTTTTGGGACAATTAGGGTTCAAGAGAAGAGGGCGAGTAAAAGGAAGTTTTCACCTTATTTTTGGGAGACTCCTCAAGGGTAGAACTGTAGAAGTTTTCGCCTTATTTTTGGGTGACTCCTTAAGGGTAGAAGTTTTCTCCTTACTCCAATGTCTCAGACTAGAAAAGCAATGGGTAATGCAACAATTAGAAGTGGAAGGAGATTCCAAACTGGTAATAGGCTGGATGCAAGCAAGAAGCTTGGGCACATGGCTTTTCAGACAACAAAGAGAAATCTTGAGCTTAGCAAGGGAGATTGGGGTGCAATTTAAATGGGCAAGAAGATCAGCAAATGGAATGGCTGATGCTTTAGCTACTAAGCAAGGAGTTAATAGGCAGGAGTTTTTTTTTGATCAATAACTCTGAAAATTTTCATTAATTAAGATGCTTTAGGATACAACAAGAAGTTGCAAAGAATCAGCATAGAAGCTGACCTAGGACAAAATTACAAATGTGCCCAAAACATATCTATTCTTTGAACCCCTTGCTTTGCTAAGCTATCAGCCAAACTGTTGGCCTATCTCCTAACCCAACCCACCTGAATTGACATATTCCTTGACATCCATTTGAACCTTCTAAAATCATTCTTCAGCTGCCAGGTCACTTCTTCCCCTCTCTGCAACCATTTAATCACAGTTTTTGAGTCTCCCTCGATCAGTCTATTAATCCCCAACTCTTTGGCCTTCTCAACCCCATATACCGCAGTTAGAAGCTCTGCCGTAGCCACATCACCCTCCTCCATAGGACTGGAGAACAGAGCAATAATGGAACATTTTTCATTTCTAAACCCCCCCTCCCCAATACCTGAGGGGCCTGGGTTCCCCACACAACTCCCATCAAAGTTCAGCTTCTTCCAACCCTCTGTTGGAGGGGACCGAGTCTTACACACCTGTCGCCTCCTAGATGATGAAGCAGCAATAAGTTCCCAAACCCTGAAAAAGTCTTCAACTTTAAAATCTGAAAACAGCTTTAAGCTTTTTACCCAATGTGCCACCCTCAATGTTATTGTTTCAACTAAAGCTTCCTTGCATTTTTCTTTACTTGTAAGTCTGTTTTCATCAAAGGGCTCTCTATCCGGTCTTTGGATGGTGACAGTTGTAACCTCCAACTATTACTATTAAAGTTACCATTTCCCATAAAAAAGGAAATAAAGAAAGTTCATGTGGGTATTTTGGTAATTTAATGCATTCCATCACCTGACTTAATGGCCAGGGGTTTTTCTCACAAAGTGAAAGTTCAGGGAGGCAATTGTCACTGACCCCAGACAGTCTTTGTAATTTACCCTTTTTATTTATATCTTGTTTTGTCAAGGGAGGCTTGTTTTAAAGCCCTTACTAGAAAATAATTTCTTTACATTATTTAATACCTGATAGAATTTATTTTCCTTCATATGTAGGTTAGAGAGCCATTATATGTGGATTAATTGACTTTCAAGTTAAACTTGATTATATCATCTTGGGCTTCTATTGTACAAGTGGTAAATTCTACTGTTTTAGACTAAAAAATAGGGTAAAATCAATTGATAAAAAAAGGGTACCATATGTATTATCCTTTTAATATATCTATTAATCTATACTTATTTTTTTGATACATTTGTGAAAAATAGAAATAATCTCATAATTTACGATATAAATACGATTTGGTTCAACTCTATGATTTTTAGAACATCAAGAAAAAGTTCTATATCAATTTGGAGAATTGTTGTACTATATATTAGGAACTTCCCAAGAATGGCTGAAGTATTTGTCATTACTCAGTACTCACAAAAGGTTTTCAGCATATTAAACGATCCAAATGCCATTAGAAGCCATTTGTCAAGCCCTTCCTTTATTTTCAAGGCTGTCTTCCATTAATTTCAAGGATGAAGTGTCTGATATTAGTCATTGAGGTCAATTTTATTTTAGAAAAAAAATTAGCATCTGCTAAAGCAATGATATCAAGCCTCAGTATGGGAAACAAATATTTCACAATGATTTTGTTTATGGCAAATAGATCTGTTCATGGGCCCTGTTTTGCCTCTTTATCAACAGAAAATGTCCAGGCCCGAGCCCAAGCCCGAAGTTCGGTCCGCACATAAAATGTCCTATTTATGATGTAATTTAATAAGTTAATATTGTATTAATTTGGTAATAATCTAATAAATTAATAAACTAATCATATTTCCTGAATAGTAAATTAGTATTTGAATATAATTTAATAAATTAATATATATTATATATAATTATTAGCTATAATTAGTGTATGTTTTTATTATATGTAACAGCTGACCTGAAGTTTCGTCCAAGCCTGAAAAATAACAGGCTGAGCCAGCCCATTCGGCTATCTGGTCCATGAACAGGTCTAATGACAAAACTATCCACAAAGCATTTTTGAAGTGCCATTTACTTTGGAGTAAGCAATGTTGCACCACAAGGCTTTAAGCTTTCTCCTGTGAAGCCTTTGTTTAAGAAGTTAGAAGTTAGAACTTGTCCATTGAGTTCCTGATGTTCGTTTGCTCTCATTCTATAATAAGGTACGTTTGGTCAGCTTGCAAGTTTACCCATTTGGTCATGTGGTAACCCATTTAATCTCATTCATTTGTCATGGTTTGTTGCTATGTCATTCGCTGAAAGCTTTACCCTGGATTATCAGGCTTAGTGAAGATCTCATGATGCAAAAACTTTTCATTGACTTCTTGGTTTAGTCAAATTGGACTGAGTGAGTTAGGTTTCTAAGGCATTCAAATACATGGCAAATTGGAAGCCCTGTTGAATATGATGTTACAAGATTCTGCCTGCCTGTTTGCTGATAATTTTTGGTGGATTATTTGCTACGTACTTTCAAGTTGATAGCATAATTTAATACTGGAAGTTTCAGATTGAGATAATTGAGTTCTTTGTTCTCAAGTTTGTTTTGACCTTTGAGTTTTTATTTTGGCAGAAGTTTCAATCCCATAGTCTACTAAGAGTCCCATCAATGGGTTCTCCTGGCTCCCAATCACCTGGGACACCACAAAATTTGCAAACCCATACACAACCATGGATGTCAGGTGGTTCGCAAGGGAAACAAATGCATCCACCGTCCTTACCATCCACTTCATATAGGCCACAGATGAAGCCACAGTCTTTGCAGCAAAGATCACATATTCCTCAGCAACATCATCCCTTGCCAACAGCTTCCCATCAGCAGCAGATCCCATCTCCTCAGCAACAGCAACAGCCGTCACAGCCACATCAATCACAAGATCATTATGGACAGCAATATCCAGCACCAAGGGTTGCACAGTCTGCGCTTCATCAACAGCAGGTTACACGGGGTCAGGGCTCAGGAAGCCAAAAATCGCCCTCTCTTGCAATAATGCCTACCACAGTCCAGTCAGGCTCACACAATACAACATCTAATGCAGATGCTGGTGAAATCTGTAGTAAAATTCTCAGCAAGAGAACTATCCATGAGTTAGTCACACAGGTTAGCCATGCGAGCATTCCTTGTTTATTTCTCGAAGCATTGGAATTGCTACTGTACTTAAGGATGGGTTTCTAGTGGGGGTCTTATATGTGTGTCGCTGTGGTACTATGTTATTATCAAAAATGAAAAGTTCCCAGAATTATCTTTTTCACTAAACGATAGTTTCTTTACTTGGAATACATGGCATGTTACTTGCCTAGACATTACCCATGTTTTAGAAGAGATTTTTTGCAGCATGATCACCAGATAAGTTTTTTTATTAAAGTTAACTGAGTCTCATTTAAAGAAAAAAGTACATGAGATGAGGTACAGTAGGAAACAAAAATAAAATAGCCACAAGCAAGGGGTTTTTAGGGATTCTATTTTTTGGGCTCAATTATAAGCTGATTTGTTCTTGAGGCTGCATCTCAAGAACAAAGAATTTAAGACCCTAACATGGACTTGTTTGGGCTTGCCTCGAGGGGTGTGGCACAAAGGCGGCTCGTAGAATCAGGAATGTAATATGTTTTACATCACATTAGCTACTTGAAGTAATGCGATTGAGGAAAAATGAGATTATGGGTTTTACATGCTTGAAAATGTTTTATATGTTTGATTTTATTTTTAAATTCTCAACTGAATATGCTTTACATGTTATGTTTATGTATTTTAATTTTAGATAATAGGTTTTTTAAAACATTTATTTTAAAGTTTAAGTTTATATTTTTTATTAATATTATGTTTAATATTTTTGATTTTTTTTGCATTTTTTGAATTTTCTGACATTTTTTTTTATTTTTTAGCATTTTTTTTAAATTTATGCACCTTGCTTCAAAAAGGCGTGCGCATCGGGTGCAAATTGACCCCTGTGCTTTTAAAACACCAGGGGTGCACCTCAGGCATAACTGGATAAGTCTTGGTTACAGACAGGGCCCCTTCAAAATTTAACAAAGCCGTCCAAGTTGCAGCCCTACCCAGATCTTGTTTGGGTGTCATCCAAAATGAAATGATTTTATTAGGATTGAGGAAGAGTGATTGGAGATGGGGAGAGAAGGTAGAAGAAGAGAAAACTAAAGAGAAGAGAAGATGAGTAAAAGTGGGTAAGTTACCCTAAGAATCAGGTCGTCCAGACTATTTTTTCTTAATTTTTAAAAGAGGAAGACATTACATGTTAACAGTACTTGTACTTAAGCTGTAGGGGCTTTTTTGTCTTTGTACCCTTCTTACTTTAAGTTGTTGGGTTGCCCTAATATAAATATAAGTGGTGGCGCCGCCAGCCTGGATTTTTTGACCCCAAACTATTGTTTTCTCTCTTCCTTTCTTCTTTTTTCTCTTTTCAATTTCTCCAAGAAAACATGGTATCAGAGCGAGAGTGTGGTCTGAAAGCAAGGTACTAGCATCCACTGGTTCTGAAGGAATCGAAAGTTTTTTTCTTGGCTGTGTGCCAAGATAGAACCTGAGAAGTTGTAAAAGAAGCTGTGAAGGTGTTGGAAGTGTGTTTTTACCTTCTTTGTGGATTGTATGATCCTTGTGCATTCAGGTGAGTGCTTTTGTAGGTCTGGAATGACCTGTACCATCAGTAACAGCAAGTTTTTTTGAATATTCCTGCATCCGTTATGATTGTATTCTCTAGGGAAAAAGGGCTTGATGATTGTAGGGCCTATCAAGACCCAACCTGATCTGTTTTGTGCTAGTTTTTGACCCTTCATTTTCTCCAGCAGTGTTCCAGTACCTTGAAATCTGGAATTATTTGCAGACTGTAGGGAATACAATATTGTGGTGCTGTTTATGTATGATTAAGAAGTTGGGTGCTTGTTATCTCTCCTGTTATTGGTTCCTGTGTGGGTAAAAAGTAACATCATGTCGTCTGAGGATGCAGCCACTTCTGGTGTGTTTGCTACTCATGGTGGAATGACTGGGGGGTTTGATCTGAATTTTCCTATGTCTGTTGTTCCTCTAGATGTAGGTGGACTTAACTACCTAGATTGGCCCAAAGGGATTAAACTTTACATAACCGCAAGAGGGAAGATAGGGTACATCAATGGAAAAATTAAGGAACCGAGGACTGGTAGTGCAGAACATGATAAGTGGAACCAAGAAAACAGTATGGTGATGTTGTGGCTCTTGGTTTCTATGCTGCCACAAGTGAGGAAAAATTTTATGTGGGCAGAGATAGTTTATGAAATTTGGGAGCAAGAAAAATCTACATATTCTAAGCAAAGACACTATGCAAAAATCTATCAATTGTAAGTTGAATCCTCTACTTGTAGATAGGGGGAGAGGAGTCTCTCAGTCTATTACTTGATTTGACCTCCATTTGGAGGGACCTGAATCATTTTTTGAATATGGACTGGAAGTGTGATGATGATGCAAAAGCCTACAAGCCTTTTGTTTCAGAGCAGTGTGTCTTTGCCTTCCTTTTGGGGTTGAATCCTATATATGAGTATATAAGGGTGTAGATTTTGGGAAGCAAAGATCTTCCTTAAGTGCAGGAGGTAGATGTCTTAGTACAGTCAGAAAAAAGCAGGAGGATTGTAATGAACAGTTTAGAGGGGGAGCTTGTTGCTTTGGCAGTTAGGGGAAGTGCAAGTGCAAGTGGTGGAAATTCCTTTAAGAAGGGTGACCCTTTGAAAAGGCTAGATGACAAAGATAAATTTTGGTGTACTCATTGCCAATGGTTTAGGCATACTAGGGACACTTGTTGGGATTTCCATGGAAAATCTAAGTGGGTTCAAGAATTGAGAAATCAGTTTAAGAACAAAACAAGAAGCCTAGTCAACAGAGTTAGAAGAAGCATAATTCATTAAACATTCAAGAAATAAGTAAGAAATCAGTTTAAGAATAAAACAAGAAGCCTAGTCAACAGAGTTAGAAGAAGCATAATTCAGTAAACATGGCCTCACAAGAACATCAGCCTTCAGGTTCCACTTTGAATCAGTATCTTCCTTCTAGTTATGATCCAAAGGAAGATATTATCAGCTCATTCTGTGACCATCTCGAGCTCTATGGTAGGACACTTTGTCAGATGGATTCTGGCACTACTCCCTCCACATCTTTTGCGTCTACATCAGGTAACTCTGTCACAACCTTCCATGTATCTTCTCATGTTTCAGAGTCTCACTGGATCATTGATTCTGGAGCCTCAAATCATATGACAGGTAAGTCTCATTTATTTCAGTCCTATAACTTGCTTTCTGGGAGAGATAAGGTGAGATTAGTTGATGGTTCATTCTCCACCATAGCTGGTTAAGGAACCATTTCCCTCCCACTTGGCCTTACTCTTTCATACCTAAACTTCCCATAAACCTGTTTTTCATTAGTAGCATTACAAACTCTTTGAACTGCTCAGTGACATTTTTCCCTACTTCTTGTGTTATACAGGATTTGACCTTGGGGGAGACGATTGGTATAGGAAATATAGTCGATGGTTTCCATGTGGTGGATAATAAAGCTAGTCATGAGGCTATAGAGTTTGAGTTAGGTTTATTTATGGCATAGTCATCTTGCTCATTTGTCTTTTGAGTCATTGAAAATTTTGTATCTAGAATTGTTTAAGTTAATGTCTATCTTTAAGATTCCTGCTAGGGAAGCTAAGAGGTTAGAGAAAATGATGAGGGACTTCTTGTGGGAGCTGGGGCAAGAGAAGAAGGATCATTTGATTAGATGGGAGATAACTAGTCGAAGTAAGGAGGAAGGAGGATTAGGAATAGGGATATCACTTTCAAGAATATAGCCCTTCTAGGTAAGTGGTTGTGGAGGTGGCCTTTAGAGAGGGAGAGGTTATGGCATGAAGTGGTGGCAAGTATCCATGGCTATTCCGGAAATGGTTGGGATGCAGGGGTAGACGGGCAACTCTTGCAACACCTTGGAAGGCAATTCATGGCATCCTCCCACAGTTCCTACGCTTTGTAAGGTACAATGCTTGCTCTGGGACTCGTATTCTTTTTTGGGAAGACACTTGGGTGGGAAATTTGCCCCTTAAGGATCTGTTCCCTTCTCTCTTCTCTATTTCCCTTTATAAAAAAGAATCAGTGTCTTCCTTTATTTTGCCCTTGTATACCCCTTTGTTGACAAACTGGGACTGTGGATTCCGTAGAGGGTTGAGGGATGAGGAATCCTTATCAGTTTCTGAGCTCCTATTGTTACTTGATTCTGCTTGCCTGGACCCACTAAATCATGATAGGAGGATTTGGACTTTGACTCCGAAAGGGCTGTTTACTTGTGCTTCTTTCTTTAATTCCCTCTGCTCCAGTTCTTCTCCTCGGGCTTTCCCAGTTAAGGAAGTTTGGTCTAGGCCTATTCTCCAAAAAATTGCTGTATTTTGTTGGGAAGTTTACTTGGGTAAAATCAATACGATGGATAACCTGCAGAAGAAAAGACCTTTTTTTGGTTTATCTCCTAACTGGTGTATTTTGTGCAAAGCGCAGAATGAGGACTGTTACCGCTTATTGATTTCTTGTCCTTTTGCTGCAGCCATTTGGAATTGGGTATTTGATTTGTTTGAGTGTAGGTGGAACTTGCCAACTGAGGTAAATTTGTTGTTTTCCCCTTCTACCTTTGTGTGGACCACAAGAAGAGGGAGAGTCATGTTGAAGTGTATAAGAGTAGCTCTCCTTTGGACTATTTGGGAAGAGAGAAATTCCAGAATTTTTCAGGAGAAGGAAAGAAGCATTCTTGAGGTCAAAGAGTGTATTGTTACAAGGACTATTTTGTGGCTGAAATCCTTAAAGCTCTTTGAAGATTATTCCTTTGAGGATTTAATGAGGAATTGGTTTGCAATTGCCCTCACTTCCTCTACGAAGCCTAGAGTCCAAGTAACTTGGACTCCACCGATGGAGGGTTTTATTAAGCCGAACTTTGACGGAAGTAGTCAGGGTAACCCAGGATCGTCTGAGAGATGAGAACAACAACATTATTGCCTTTTTTTTGGGACCGGTGGGAATAGGAGACTCTGTGAGGGCTGAACTCCTAGCTGCGACACAGGGGGTACATATTGCTTATCAACTTGGAGTGCAAAACTTAATAATTGAAGGAGACTCCAAGGTGGTAGTAGGATGGTTGGATGACCCCCAGTACTGTCACTCGGAACTATAAGGATATTTTAAAAAAGGTTAAATGGCTATTGAGGGGTATGACAGTTAGAGTTTAGTGCCGGGTAGATCGGCTAATGCCTTGGCTGATTATCTTGCTAAACAAGGGGCTACTCGGGTTTCATTGTATTGGGCTTCAATGTAATTTTCTTTTTCATTTGTTATGTTCTTTAACTAAAGGGTTGATGGTTTCTTCCATCTCCCCTCTTCAAAGGGGAGGTAGCATCTCGTGCCTCTCCCTAAGTTGTACCTTCTTTGACTTTGATTTAATAAATCTGAATATCCACTGATCAAAAAAATTGTTTAAGTTAATGTCCATTTCTGAATTAAGATGTCAAATTTGTCAATTAAATAAACATTGTAGAAATCCTTTTCCGTCAAAGAATAATAAAGCTGATTTTCCTTTTCATATTATTCACTTTGATGTTTGGGGCCCTGTTAGTTCGTTACTTTACCTTCTAAGTTTGGTTACAAGTACTTTAAACTCTTATTGATGATCCTTCTAAGTTTCGTATGAAGTAACAACCCACGTTACTTTACCGTGGGGTGATTTTTCGGACTGAATCGATTTATTCGGTTTATATTTAATCGAACTGAAACCGAACCGATGCAACCGGTTAACCGTGGTTCGGTTTTTTGGTTTTATTATGCCCTAAAAATTAACAAAAAGGGAACTACAAGTCTTGAATGACATGCATCTGAGATGCTGGAGCTCCGCAAGCGTTTCGTGCAACTCGTCCACTAAGTTTGACAGCTGCTCTACACAATCACGTAGTGCGCCTTGCTGCCTCTTACTCTTGCCGTAGAGCTTGGCGAGGCCGACGATGTAGTTGGAGATGGCTCGAGTGCGGGAGAGACTAACAGTTACGCCACTCGTGCAAGGTCATTGGTAGTCCTGGTGGAGCTGGTGTCGAAGGAGAGCGTGCGGAGACATAGGTTTGGATAGCTGGCGTGGATGCATGATAACGAATTAGATCCCCGGTGTGCTGGATCTTGATGCGGCAGTAGTGCATCATGCTGAGTGGGAGAGAGAAAGGAAGAGAATGAAAAGGCAAAGAGGGATGAAGGGAGTGCCATTCCTAGCTAAAGTATGAGGATTGATTGGCTTTGGCTGAACACCTGAAAGAATAGGAAGAGGACCTGACTGAGTACAGTGAGAGAGACAAAGAGCGAGTCCGAGAGAGAGAGGGGGAAAGAAAGGGAGAAGCCAAAAATATAAAAGTTTGGTTGTTCGGCTTCTAGTCTGGCTGCCAGTCTGCCACTGCCAAACTCAGTTCGATAGTCTGAACACTCTCAGACTGCCAAACTGAAACGTCTCATTCGCTGCCAGCGGCATTTATTAGATTTTCAAATATAAAATAAAATATAATATATGATATTAATATAATATATAATATTATATAAATATGTATTATTATATATATCAGTCGGTTCGGTTAACCATCGGTTTTTAAAATGGTTAACCAAAACTGAACCGAAATTGTCGGTTTTTTGAAAACATCGAACCAAAACCGAATCGGTCGGTTCGGTTAATTGATTTTTGATTCGGTTTTAGTCGATTTTTTTGGTCGATTCAGTTTTTCGGTTTTTTTTGCTCACCCCTAGTCAAGAGATGAGGTTCCAAAGATTGTGAAAGATTTTCAACGTATGATATTCACCTAGTTTCAGACTGAAATTCAAATCTTTCAGTTTATCAATGCCAAAGAGTAATTCTACCCTGACCTTGGTGAATTTTTTACCTCAAATGGATCTCTTCACTATAGTTCATGTTCTAGAACACCCCAACAAAATGGCATTGCAGAAAGAAAAAAATCGTCACATCCTTGAAGTTTCTCGTGGGTTGTTACTTCATACGAATGTTCCTAAATGTTTCTGGATGGATGCTATTTTATCTATTGCTTATCTTATTAATCATATGCCATCTTGGGTGTTGGAGTACAAGGCCCTACATCAGCTCTTGTTTCCCAAGGTCCCTTATTCTCTGTCCTCATGCATGTGTTTGTTAGTTGTTGCTTTGTTCATGACCTATCTCCCTCCCGTGGTAAACTAGACCTTTGTGTTATTCCATGTGGTTTCTTGGGTTATCCCTCCTCTCAAAAGTGTTACTAGTGTTTTGATCCTATCTCTAGGAAATACAATGTTTCCATGGATGTGTCCTTTAAGAGTGACCCATTTTTTTGTTTCTCCTTAGGGGGAGAGTAGTGTTGAGGAGAAACACGTACAAGAGTGACCCCTTCATTTCATGTGTTTCTACATTGCCAAAAAGGGTAGTTGAGTTCGAAAGCCGTAGAGCAACTTGAAACTATACCACCGACATCATTGGAATCCCCGAGGGTAGATCCTTCATTCTTTCTCTACTAGGTACCAGTATCCCTATTGATATGTTTGAACCCTTTGATATTGATGATTCTATTATTGATGACCTTAACATTCCTATTGCTAAAAGAAAGGGTGTTAGGTCTTGTTCTACCAAGTATCCTATTTCCTATTTTGTTTCCTATGAGAACATCTCACCTCTTTGCCATGCTTTTCTTTCTTCTATTGATGGTATTCCTATCCCTAAGAATGTGGTAGAGGCTTTATGAGTTCCTAAATGGATAGATGCAATGAAAGAGGAAATAAGTGCTCTTCATAAAAATGGTACATGGGAGTTGGTGGATCTTCCTAATGGAAAGGAACTAGTAGGGTGCAAGTGGGTATTTACAATGAAACATAGGGCTGAGAGTACAATGGAAAGATATAAAGCTAGGTTGGTAGTGAAAGGATTCATACAAATATATTGAGTAGATTATGTCGAGACCTTTGCCGCAGTTGCCAAGATGAACTCTATTAGAGTTCTCTCTTTGGTAGCCAATTTTGATTGGGATATTCATCAGCTAGATATCAATAATGCTTTCTTAAATGGTGATCTAGAAGAAGAAGTATATATGACTCAACCTCCTAGTTTTTGTGCTAAAGGTAGTGAACAGAAAGTGTGCAAATTGAAGAAATCCTTGTATGGACTAAAACAATCATTGAGGGCTTGGTTTAGCAGGTTCCATTTAGCCATGCAATAGACTGGTTTCAAGCAGTGCTAGTTTGACCATACTCTATTTGTGAAGAGGGGGGAAGGAAAAATTGCAGCAGTAATAGTATATGTTGATGACATAGTAGTCACTGGGGATTGTACAGGTGAGATTCAAAACTCAAGAAGTTTTTAGCCACTTAGTTTGAGGTGAAGGATCTAGGTCCCTTGAGGTATTTCCTTGAATTGAAGTTGTTTGCTCAAAAAGGGGAATATTCATTTTTCAAAGGAAATACATCTTGGATTTCTTATAGGAAGATTTCCCAACACAATGCTTAAACTTTGGGTGAGATAGGTTTACTCCAAATCTCTTTCACTAGGAACAATTCCCCGACTGTATTGGACTACACAAGGGTATTGAAAAAAGAGGCACAATTAAAGATGCCATCAGGAGAAGGAGACCAAACTCTAGTGGCCTTCACATTTTGAACCAAAAAGGCTGACATAAGCTTGTCCAACAACTGAATAAGGGCCTCACATTCGTTATCCCTCAATCCCCTTCTAAAACCAAAATCCCAATTTAAGCTAGAAGGAGAAAAGGTAACAAACCTTGATATTGGTTGTAGTGTATAGCTTGACAAGAGTAAAGGCTATGGTAAAGAGAACTCAAAGGATTTTTGTCCAACCATAGATCTTCCCAAAACAAGACTCTAGTCCCACATCCCACATCAAATTTAGTGAAGTTGATATAAGTTGGGTATACCTCTTGAGTTGATTTTGATGTAGAAGTTGATGTTGAAAAAGGGGCTACCTTTGCATACCAGCCATTGTTCATCATCCTATGTATGCTTGCAATAACATTATGCCATAGCCTGTCTCTTTCCAAAGGAAACCTCTAATGTCATTTTCCTAGCAGAGATGCATTCCTATGAGTTAAGTTCCCTATTCCGAGCCCTCTTTGCTCCTTTGTTTTGCTAACTTGTTCCCACTTCACCAGATGATCCCTCTTCTCATCCCCATGCTTCCAAAGGAAATTCCTCATGGGCTTCTCTAATTGCCTTTCCATCCTAGTTGGGATTTGGAGGGTGGAAAGGAAGCAAATAGAAAAGTTTCCCGAATCAGAGTTATTCTCCCACCCATTAAAATGTAGTTCCTCTTCCAGAGAGCCAACCTTTTGGCAAATCTTTCTACCATCGGTTTCCAAAAACCTTTTGATCTTGGATTCCCACCCAAGAGCCCTAAATATTCCATTGGCCACTTCCTTATCTCACACCCTAGAATCCCTGCTAGTACACTCAAATCCTCTCTTCCACATTAATCCCTACTACATAGCTCTTTACCAAATTCACTCTCAACTTGTATACAGATTCAATGGAATTGATGATTTCCTTCAGATTCCTCAGACTGTCTTATCTATCACCCTTACAAAAGAGGATAATATCATTTGTAAACTGCAAATGAGTAACTGCCATGGTGCCACCTCATGCCTTTCTTCCCAACCTCTAAACAAGTTGACCTGATCAGCCTTAATGGTCATTCTACTTAAAACTTCTACTATCAAAGTGAACAGGAAGGGGGATAAGGGATCTCCTTGTCTCAACCCTCTTTTTGCTGGAAAAAAATCTCTAGCCACACCATTGATTAAAATTGAGTAATGCATTGAGCTTAAAAACCCTTGATCCACATCCTCCATCATTCACCGAACTCAATCTTTTCTCGAACCTCAAGAAGGAAAGACCAAACTACTACGTCATAGGCCTTCTCTAGGTCCAACTTGCAATTCAGCCTCTTTCCTCTCCTTCAAAATTTTTCTGCTACACACTCATTAGCTACCGAAATTTGATCATTAATGTGTCTCCCTTCAACAAAGGCTCATTGAAATTGAGAAGTTACCAATGGCAAGACATTTTTCAGTCTCCCAGCTAGCACTTTTGCTATGATTTTATAGACACTTCCCACTAGGCTTATGAGTCAAATCCTTTGGGACTTGTGCCTCCTATTTTTTTGAGAATCATAGCTATAAAAGTTGACATAAAAATGCAGGAAACAGAACTTTCGAAGACTGAAAACTGAGTTGACAAAGTCTAGTATGCCATTGATATACTCTAGACTTATTCGGACTTTGACAAGAAAACTGCAAGGCAAACAGCTTAAAGGTAGAATCCGTGTCGTAGAGTCCGCAGGATTCAAGCCCACGACCAATCACCCTCCTTGTCTTCTGATCCTGAAAAATACAAGAGTTAGAAAAGAAGGTTACTTTACAGTTGGAGTTATTGGTAATGACTGATGGAACGCAAATTTGTAGTTAATTGAGGAACATTAAGAACAATGGATAGAGTAAGATTTAGAGTGCAAATGAATATCACCCTTCCTAGATATAGAGGGTGACCCACCTGTAACCCTATCCTTATCCTTGCTTGATAGGGGTTGATAGGAAGAAAGAAGGTTAGACATACCAGTCGTATGGTCGGAAGCTCCAAAATCAATGACTTAGAAAGAGTTGGAGGCTTGACTAGAGGATAGGTTACCTGAGTGAATGGAGGAAGATTAGGCAGTATTACCACCTGAAGGAGGAGCTATGCTACTGGTAGCTTCAAGATGAGCAAAGAGTTTATTGAGGCGATTTAGTTCTTCACAGGGCAGTGTGAAGATCCACTGTAAAGGAATTCCCAGTAGAAGTGGAAGTAGGTTTGTCAGAGACTATTATTATTAGCACTTGGCTTCTGAGGTTGTTTTCCCTTCTTGAACCATGATCAGTATCCATGCAACTTAAAGCATGTTTCCCAAGTGTGTTGAGTTCCTTTACAATAATCACATACAGGGCTGTCCTTATCTTCCTTCCCCCTGGTATTTTTCTTTCTTGAGCCCTTATTCCCGTCCATCATAGCAACAGGTGCTGAATGGTCTATTTCTAACTTCATTTCTGTGCTCCTTGTAGCTTCCTGTTGGATGATATACTAAACACCATCAATGGATAGAATGCCACTGCGGCCCAGCATTTGCATCCTAATTATTTCATAATCAGGATTTAAACCTGATAAGAATTCCAACACCCCGTCTTTATTCTTCAGTTGTTAATGTGTTTCTGCATTCTCATCATCTTTCCAGTGAATAACACTGTAATAGTCTAATTCCTCCCACAATGCCTCCAAAGCAGCATAATAAGCAGGGGCACTCATCTCCCCTTATTTAAGATTAGCTATATATGACCTCAACTGAAATATTTTTCTGTTTTTCCTTTGGGAATAGGTTTTATTGACCATATCCCATATTTGTGCCACAGTTTTAAGAAACATGTGACCCCTGTTAATTTGAGGAGTCATTGAATTCCACAACCAGGACATGATCATGTTTTCCTGTTCCCAAACATCCATAGCTGGGCCATCATCCTTGGACCTCTTTCTCTTCACAGATTGTGACCACTCCAGGAAATTTGTCCTGTCTAGTTTTATAGTGGTAATCTGAAGGTTAATATGTTCTCTCTAGAGATGTAAGAGACTGTCTTAGGATTGAAGTAGAAGTAGACCTTTCAGTAGAAGAGTCATGAGCCATTTCTGATCAACTCCTAATTAATAAGTTCAACCAAGGAAATAACTCCAGTATCGAAGATGAACCCAGCAAGACAAGTGACAGCAGAGAATAACCAGGAAAGGCGGCAATATAGGAAGAGAAAAAATCGCCAAAAATCAGATGCTCTCCAAAAATTCTTAAACAAAGTTCTATTGATCACAAAATATGTTCTGCATCAAACTAAATCAAGTTCCAAATGGAAATAGTTCCTCTACAAGGCTCCATGATCAAAAACCCATATCTGAATTTCTCCTATTTTCAGAAGTAAAAATAGGAAAAAATATAAAACCGGTTAAATTGGTTCTCTAATCCCCTTTAAAAAATACCTTAAATCATGTTAGAAACCCCCACACTAGTAGCCATAGTCCCTGTTTGAGCCTTTTCAATCTACCAAGACTTGCTGCAGAAACATTGAGTGCTACAAAGAAGAAAACAGCAACCCTTGGGCTTGGGATCCTACTATTGGCTCTGATGCCATATTAGGATTGACGAAGAGTGAGAAAAGTGATTGGAGATGGAAGAGAGAAAGTAGAAGAGAGAAATGAAAAGAAGAGAATATGAAGCAAAGTGGGTAAGTTACCTTAGGATTGGGCCACCCAGACTATTTATACTTGGTGTTTAAAAGAGGAGGAAATTACAAAAATATCCTTACTCAACATAGCAGCATTCAAGAATATATATACTTAGAGATGTAATTGTGGCTTTCTTTTATTTCAGCTTCACTGTTGAACTATATTCTATATTTTTGAAAGGTAACTATGTTTTTGTATTATTTACATAATTGCGAAACACTAGTCCTCATAATCGAACTCATTTCCAGTTTTTTCTTGACAACTGGCTATGGTTTAATTTGTATGATATCTCAGTATTCGTGCAAAATGTGTGTGCATGTGTGTAATTCACACAGAATTGTCTTGTAGCATTTAAGTTTTCTGCTCCTTGGACAGATCGACCCCTCTGAGAGGCTGGATCCTGAAGTTGAAGAAATTCTAGTAGAGATTGCTGATGATTTCGTTGATACTGTGAGTTGTGGCTACATTTTGGCTTTGTTTTCTCCTTTGTTATGTATGATCCCAGGTCATATTCAGAATTTTTTTCACTATATTATTTTATTTCCTCGGTGTATATCTCTATATTTCTTAAGACTATCTTGTTTTTATAATTTTCCATTACAACATAGAAAGTGGAGCTTTTGCAGGGTCTAGAATTTATCACCTTTTGGCTGTGAGGAAAATTTACCTATCCTATATAGCCTTTTAACAATTTAAGAAATGATCTACAAACAAGAAAAAATTAATATTTGGTACCATTCAATCCCTTTGACTCTTGCAAAGTGTGCAATGTTTTAATTCTCTCCTTCAAAGTTGATCATGTCCTAGTTGAAATTAAAATTAACTGTAAAAGGATTCTTCAGGAATTTGTTGAATTATTGGAAAATGGAAATACAATCTGATTTGGATGAAAGGATACATGTGAAGTGCTTACACTACATTATGCAGCAGGGTGATTCCAATCTGATAAATAAGATGAATTATTTACTTTGGAACTGTCAGGACCTAGGCTTAAAAGGGCAGCCCAGTGCACAAGGCTCCTGCCAATGCAGGGTCTGGGGAGGGACAGATGTACACAGCCTTACCCCCACACATACAGAGAGGCTGTTTCCAAGATTTGAACCCTGGTCACCCAGGTCACAATGGAGCAACCCAACCATTGCACCCGTGGTTCAAAGTATCAATACGCCTCTGCATATCGGCAGAGGCGTATCTATACATACGAAATTAACTTTTTTTAGTTTTTTTTTTCAAATTTTGGTTTTTGGGAAACAGGTGTTTCGGGACCCAAAAGATGCGATACGATACACCCGATACGGGGCGTATCGTATCGATTTTTTGAACCTTGTTTGCGCCAAGGCCTACCCTCTGTCAGGACCTAGGTTTCTTAGATGAAAACAAAAGAGAGCCCTACAAGGTTCTGAATGAAGCAAATTAAAAGCAAGAGGATGATGATTATCCTAGTTAAACCTTCATAATGATGGATTTTGTTGATGAATTCAGATATCTATTTCAGGCAGGATAACATAATACTACCATAACCGTGGATCCATCTTTTGATAGTCTTTCATATAAACAAGTATAGCTATCAACATAGTTAAGGTGACGCCTAGGCGACAAGGCGCCCTTTGAGGCTCGCCTCGTCTAATCGCCTAACAGTTTTCTACTTCCTACCATAAAATACTTTTTTATTCATTCTTTTTTGAGATTATAATTATAAAATAGACATTATTAAACTAAAATAATCATTTTGTGTGTTTATATACTAATTTCTTTTTATTATTTTCTTATTTATTAGGGATTAATCAACACAAACATTGCTAAATGCTGTGTTGAACCTTCAAAGACTTAAAAACCTGAACCAATAAGTAAGGAAGAACTAAAAATTTTATCTAATCAGCACATTTTCCTCTTCCATATTTTCTTCTTCTACTTCTTCTTATTCTTCTTCTTCTTCTACTACTACTACTACTACTACTACTACTACTACTACATTACTACCAATACTTTTTATTTTCTTCTTTTCCTATAACAAAAATAAGGGTTCAGCCCCTATATTTTTTGAATTTTATTTTTCTTCTTCCTTTTCTTCTCATGAATATGTTGATTTTCTAACTTTAATATGAAATTTATACTTTTCTTATGGAAACCATGAATAGTTATTAAAGAAATATGGTTATGGTACCTAGGGAACTACCCTAGGATCTATGTTTTTAACATAAAACATCCATCGCCTAGGCGCCCGCCTAGGCAACTAGGCGACTAGGCGCCCCCCAGTCGCCTAGCCTCGCTTTGGTACCTTGAAAACTATGGCTATCGATTGGTTGGGTCTCGTTTGTGGCAGCGTGTACCAATTCTGAACTGATTATTAATTGGTTCTGTAAGATTGACCCAGAACCATACCGATTATTAATTGGGATGATGAGGTCTGATCCGATTAAACCTGATTGTACTTGATATCTAAAATTACCTATGATAATAACAACTTAAAGCTTCAGTTTTGATGATATAAACTTAATAAAAATGACAGTAAATAGTAAACTGTTTAAGTGTTGATAAAACAAGTGTTTTTAACCAAAATAATCTTATATACTGTCTATGAAATTTACCCTTTTAGACAAATGTAACAAAAATTACAAGAAAAGCAGGAATCCTTTATATATCATTAACTATATAATTGGTTTGGAACAGAGAGAACTTGTCCCATCCCAATTATGAATCAGGACAAACCCACAGACTCATAATTGACATATTCGGTTCCTAAATTTTATCTATGGGTCTTCATTGATACAATCTCATTTGTTTGTTTTTAATCACTAAACATTCGTAATGTACACAGATCCATTCTTCATGTGGCTGTGATGATTAGATTTGGAGGACTGATTTCCTCATGTATAGATTGATCATTTTAAATAGATGTTCCCTTGCAGAGGGTGGAATCCATGTCCCATTTACTGTTTTTTTTTATCAATAACAATAAACTTTACTAATGATGTGAAGCTTTATGAAACTTTAATTATGTAGAGAACACTGGTGTGGCCCCACAGCTACGGCCCCACTTTGTTCGTAGGGTAGAAGATGTTCTAGTCTGCCTAGGGTTAGCTATTGGTCATTTAGTTGTTTCAGTTGTTATTTATTTCAGTCTTTTTTTGCTCTTTTTGTTATGTAAAGACTAAGGGCAGATCTGTCCTTTCCATGTAATGAGCATAACCTATAAATATTAATTAAAGTGGCGGCGGCAGAAAATAATTCTTCTGCTCCTCCTTTCAACCCTTGTGTTCTACTGCTTCTCCTCCCTCTTGCTCTTCTTTCCTCTTACCTTTTTCTTCTTATCTTCGATCCTGAAATCCATTAGGGTTCAAGACTGATAACAGTCCTGAACTTCTACTTGGTATCAGAGCTAGGGCTTCTCATGTGAGTCTAGTCCAGCCGACCACATGAGAACCATCTAAGGCTGGAAGCTGAGAAAGCAGAGTTCGTTGACTGGTTCTTGGAGATCTCCAGAGGATTAGCAGCTGTTTGAAGAAGTGCCACAGTTGCAGCGAGTTGGTGATCAGGAAGAATTAGAGGAGGCTAGGGTTCGGGTAACCTTGGTAGGCAGCGAACTGCATCCTATTGTAAGTCTTTTATTTTCTGAGAGAAGTAACATCAGAGAAGATAGGTTGGACCTATCCAGCAAGGGTGGCCGAACCACTCTAGGGTTTTATCTCTCTATTCTCTAGGGTTTTGTCTTATCCTTGCGGCAAACCATAGTATTGGATTGAACCTTGTGATCTTATCCCTGCGGCAAATCCTAATAGTTCAGTTTTAGGGTTTTAGCATATCAGATTGATCAGTTTAAGGTTTCATATTAACCCTAATACGAACCTTATCCGTACGGTACTGTCTGGAGTGTACAACTTTTAGGACTGATTAAAACCTCAAATTGGCTTCAGCATATCAGACTGTTCTTCAAACTGATTTTCAGTCTTCTTTTGGGGTTTCGAACACTTCTAAAGGGGTGAAAACAATTCGGACTGTTGCTGTTGTGTGTGGTTGTTGATTTCAGATCAATTTTATACATAATTCATGCACATCTACTGTGAGTACAGATTGGTTCTATACTGATTTTGTGATTGTGGTTGGTAGTCCTAGAGCTGGTTTTGATTGTAGTAACCCTAATTTTGAGACTTTTGGTTCTTGACCGAAATGGAGTTTAAGAATCAGGCAGAAGGTAGTTTTGGGAACAGCAATTATGGTGGTGGTTCTGAGACAGGTTTTCAGATTACAACCATAAAGTTTGATGGATCAAACTATTTGGAATGGGCCCAATCAGCCATGGTGGCTATTGGGGGAAGGGGCAAAGTAGGGTATCTCTTGGGAGATGTGGTAGAACCTTCCAAGGGAGACCCTATGTATACCAAGTGGGTCCAAGAAAACTACTTGGTTATGACATGGCTCTGTAATTCTATGCAGCCTCATATCAGCCGAAATTTCTTATGGGCAAAGACAACCAAGGAGATATGGAATGTGATGAAAGAGACTTACTCCCAACCCCTTAATGTTGCCAGAGCATATGAGTTGAAATGTGAGGTGAATTCCCTTAAACAAGGAGAGAAACCGGTGTCGGTCTACTTCTCTACCTTGAAGTCCTTGTGGCATGAGATTGATCACTTAGAGACTCTTGAGTGGGAGAGTCCCAAAGATGCTCAGATACATAGAAAGCACATCGAGACAAGCAGAGTGTTTGAATTTCTGGTAGGATTGAATTTAGAATATGATATTGTGAGACAACAGATTTTGACCAGAGATAGTGTGACCCTCTCTTAGGCATACTTCTTAGTGCACAGTGAAGAGACCAGGAGGAAAGTCATGATGCAACCTCAGCCGCTTACACCTGCCTTGGTAGCTATCAAACCCAAAACAGAGGGTGATTCAGAGAGGGACAGAAAGAAGGAAGATAAAAGGGATGTGGTGTGTGAGCATTGCAAGAAACCTAAACACACAAAAGAAACATGTTGGAAGCTGCATCCACATTTGGTCCCAGCAAAGTTGAGAAATAAAAGGGGTAATGCTCATGTGGCTATGACTACTGATTCAGCATCCTCATCTGGCACGAGAGGCACACCATTAGAGACCTTAGCTACAGTTCGGGCTGCTCTAATACAATTGGAGAAGGAAGTTGGCAGTTCAGCTCAGTTACCGTAGTCATCATCAGCTCCGGCCACATCGGCCTTTGCACACTCAGGTACTCGAGCCTCAGCCTACCATGCCTCCGCTCCAGGTACTACTGAACCGTGTTGGGTAATAGATTCATGTGCATCTGACCATATAACTAGCTTGCCCTCTTTGTTTACTACTTATTACTTATCTTCTGGTAGGGATAAAGTATCTATAGCTGATGGCTCTCTTGTCCCTATTTCTGGCAAGGGTGACATCAAACTGTCAGATACTATATCCTTGTCCTGTCTTGCATGTTCATAATCTGGATACTAACCTCCTTTCCGTTAGTAGTATTACCAAACATTTGAACTGCTCAGTAACTTTCTTTCCTAACCGATGTGTTTTTCAGGACCTGGAGACGAAGAAGGTGATTGGGACTGGCTGTGAGACGAATGGGATCTATTTGCTCGGGAAGAGTTCTCGTCGAGAAGAGTCAATAGATGAGAAGTTACTTGTTTCTCAGGTTGTGAGTCCGGTTATGCTTTGGCATAACCGATTGGGTCATTTATCTTTTCGGTCCTTGAAGAGTCTGTTTCCTACTTTGTTTGAGTCTGTTGAGTCATCTCAGTTGAAGTGTGAAAGTTGTGAGTTTGCTAAACATTGTAGAAACTCTTATTCATTGAGTAATAAAAGGAGTAATAGTTCTTTTGATATTGTGCATACTGATGTTTGGGGGCCATATCACATTCCTTCTATGGGTGGGTACAGGTATTTTTTGTTATTTGTTGATGACCACACCCGGTTTTCTTGGGTTTATCTTATGCGATCACGAGATGAGGTGCCTGCCCTAACCCAAAACTTCAACCAAATGATCCTAACCTAGTTTGATGCCAGGATCAAAGTGCTTAGATCTGATAATGCAAAGGAATACTTTGCTAAGCCATTAGCATTGTACTTCCTTAATTATGGGGTTATCTACCAGAGCACTTGCCCTCATAATACACCTCAGCAGAATGGGGTTGCAAAGAGGAAGAATAGGCACATCTTGGAGGTGGCTAGAAGTATTATGTTTACCTCCAATGTCCCTATTCGCTTCTGGGGTGATGCTATCCTTACGGCGGTATATCTTATTAATCGGATTCCTTCTCGGGTTCTTGATATGAAACCTCATTTTTCCCTTCTATACCCCAATGAGGAGTTGTTCACTATTCCCCTCAAGACATTTGGTTGTACCTATTTTGTTCATCTTCTCGGTCCCCATCACTCTAAGTTTGAACCCAAGGCCTCCAAATGCATATTTCTTGGTTATGCACAAACTCAAAAGGGTTATTGTTGTTATGATCCTGTCTCAGGGAAGAAGTTTGTATCCATGGATGTCACTTTCTTTGAGGAGACACCCTACTATTCTCGGGTCTCTCCTCAGGGGGAGAGTAGTGAGTGTGGAGATTTGGGTCCTTTTCTTCTGGGGGAGTGCAGTGAGGACAGGGTTAATACCTTTGGGGCTGTTCCCTTACCTATTCCAGTTGGTGATGAGGGCTGTAGTAGCGAGGGTGGTCAGAGGGATCGGGAGTTGAGTGTCTATCACAGGCGATGCAGGCAGGTTGATCCCGGTCATCAGCAGTCCCAGCCAGCTCCAATCACTTCTGCGGCTCCAAGTCCAGTTATTACAGTCTCAGGGCCCACAGAGACTCCTTCCATTGTTGCTACCTCACCCTCTGCAGATGACCTTGACCTTCCCATTGCCCTCCGTAAAGGAAAACGGCATTGCACCACATCTACAACCCACTGCATCTCCCAGCTTTTGCCCTATGATCGCCTATCTCCCTCCTACAAGTCCTATCTCACCTCCGTTGCTGATGTCCCTATTTCGAGAACAGTGCAAGAAGCCCTATCAGTCCCGGAGTGGAGAGGTGCAATGCAAGTTGAAATGGATGCCCTGTTGAAAAATAATACCTGGGAGCTAGTTGACTTGCCTAAAGGAAAGAAACCAGTTGGATGCAGGTGGGTATTTACTGTGAAACACAATGCAGATGGTTCCATTGAGAGGTACAAAGCTCGGCTAGTTGCAAAAGGGTTCACTTAGACTTATGGCATAGATTACTTGGAGACATTTGCCCCGGTAGCCAAGATGACCACCATTCGGGTTCTATTATCTCTTGCAGCAAGCTACACTTGGCCTTTGTACCAAATGGATGTTAAGAATGCCTTCCTGAATGGGGACTTGCAGGAAGAGGTTTACATGCAGTTGCCTCCTGAATTCTATGATACAGAGGCAGGTAAGAAGGTCTGCCGGCTCAATAAGGCATTATATGGTTTGAAGCAGTCACCTAGAGCTTGGTTCGACAGATTCAGACTAGCCCTTGGGAAGTTCGGTTATGTACAGGCCCAGTCAGATCATACACTGTTCATCAGGAGGGTGGAGTCATCACTGGCACTACTTGCAGTATATGTTGATGATATTGTGGTGACAGGAAATGACAACCATGAGATTGAGTCCCTCAAACAACTCCTTCATCAAGAGTTTGAGGTGAAAGATCTGGGTACACTACGGTATTTTTTGGGTATTGAGGTTGCTAGATCTAAACAGGGGATCTTTGTCTCTCAAAGGAAATATGTTTTAGATCTCTTGGTTGAAACTGGAAAGCTAGGTGTCAAACCTGCAGATACACCCATTGAACAGAACCACAGGATTAGTGCAGAGAGGGGGGAGCTGCTTGAAGACAAAGTTATGTTCCAGCGGTTAGTGGGAAAGCTCCTATATCTATGCCTCACCCGACCAGATACCAGTTATGCCATTAGTGTTGTCAGTCAGTACATGCATTCTCCTAGAACCACGCACCTTCTAGCAGCAGAAAGAATACTAGCATACTTGAAGAGATGCCCGGGTAGAGGTATACTGTTCAAGAACAATGACTACATGAAGGTGGAAGTCTATACGGATGCCGATTGGGCTGGGAGTGTTGATGACAAAAGGTCTACCTTTGGATATTGTGCTCTTGTGGGAGGTAACTTGGTTTCTTGGAGGAGTAAGAAACAGAGTGTTGTCTCCCGATCCAGTGCTGAAGCTGAGTATAGGTCAATGGCTAATGGAGTGGCTGAAATTCTTTGGCTGAGATCACTACTTGAAGAGTTGGGTATTGAGTATGAGAAGCCCCTGATGCTGTATTGTGATAATCAAGCGGCTATTAATATAGCACACAACCCAGTGCAGCATAACAGGACTAAACATATTGAAGTTGATCGACACTTTATACGAAAGAGGGTCTCATCACAAGAAGTGTGTCTCCCATACATCACCTCCAATATGCAACTGGCAGATATTCTCACCAAAGCTGTACCACGGAAGAAGCTAGAGGCAGATCTATCCAAGTTGGGAATGATAAACATTTATTCCCAACTTGAGGGGGAGTGTAGAGAACACTGATGTGGGCCCCACAGCTACGGACCCACTGTGTTCGTAGGGTATAGAAGATGTTCTAGTCTGCCTAGGGTTACTATTGGTCATTTAGTTGTTTCAGTTGTTATTTATTTCAGTCTTTTTTTGCTCTATTTGTTATGTAAAGACTAAGGGCAGATCTGTCCTTTCCATGTAATGAGCATAACCTATAAATATTAATTAAAGTGGCGGTGGCAGAAAATAATTCTTCTGCTCCTCCTTTCAACCCTTGTGTTCTACTGCTTCTCCTCCCTCTTCCTCTTCTTTCCTCTTACCTTTCTTCTTATCTTCGATCCTGAAATCCATTAGGGTTCAAGACTGATAACAGTCCTGATCTTCTACTAATTATATGTCCCATTTACTGTTGCAGAGGGTAGAATTCATCATAGGTCCCTTTCGATCAGGAGCAGGTTGTACCAAGTGACACATTGGTGCTGGTTAACTTGTGGGTAGAATTCATCATAGGCTCCAATCTGTAATCAAGGAGCAATTGTTGGCCACCAATTTCATTCTTAACTTGTATTTGTCTTAAAAAATTGTGCCACAGATTGTCCTGCTCAAGAGGGGATCTCCAAAGCCATTTGCTAAGGAGAGCAGAATTTCTTTGTATCAATCTTTCAATCTGGAGCCCCTCTTCTCTTGCTTTTGCACACCATATTCCTCTATGATCTCTCTTAGAGTTCCTAGGTTCCCAAGGAAGTCTCTCATCAATTTCTCTGACCTCTTGACTACCAACATTGGGACCCTAGAAACTGACAAGAAGTAAATGGGAAGATTGGTGATGGTAGACTTTTTCTTTTGGTTTTTGCCATCAGACTTGATAAGGGTGATTCTGCCCTCTAGAGAAATGTATTTCCTTTTCCAGTTGGATAGTTTCTTAACGACCCTATGTCCCTATCTGCTTATTAGGTTCCAAATTTTTAGCCCTAGGGTTCTCTCAATGGAAGACCTAAATATTTCAATGGACATTAAAACCCTGGCTTATCTCCCTAGGGCTCTCTTTTATGTTTTTCAAAGAACTTAATCAAGAGTTGAAAGTTTCGTTCTCCTTGTTCCCAGTTTCTTTCCTCCTTCCTCACCCTCCAAGTCCTTACTAGTTCAAATGAATTGCCCCTTGAGATCATCTGGCTTAGCAAATCTGCTATTAGAGTGAAAGAGAAGGGGGGTGGGTTCTCCCTTTCTAAGTCCTTTCTTAAAAGGAAATAAAAAAGATCACTACCCAAAAAATGCTTTCTTCATGAGATCCCTTTCTTCCATAAGCTCATAGCCCATCCTTTATCATCAGTAGTTTGTGCAGTATTTATGTTTTTGTCCTAGATAACTGATATTTACTAAAAAGATATTGTTCTCATGCACATTTCTTTATGATTATAGAGGTCAGTCGTTTAATTTTCATTCTCATCTTTCTTGAGCAGATAACAACATGTGCTTGCTCATTGGCCAAGCACCGGAAATCAACCACATTGGAAGCTAAGGACATAATTCTTCATCTAGGTTATCTTTGATCCTCTGTGTTTCTTCCTTTGCTTCAGGTTTGGTTTGTGATGACATGGTTCACCCATGTTTATGATTTTCCTTTATTTTAATACAGAAAAAAATTGGAATATGACTCTTCCTGGGTTTGGTGGGGATGAGATCAAGATCTACAAGAAACAGGTAGCAATTTTCAGTATTATGGGAGGAATATTGGAATGATTACAAGTGTCTTTCTTTCTTTGGGATAAACACTTGCCTTCTAATTACTTTCTTTTTCTTGTTTTCTTTGGACAATTGCAGTATACAAATGATATTCACAGGGAGCGTCTTGCAGTGGTAGGTTTTAACTTAAAATTCTTTGTGATAATAGTTTTTCTTGGTTTAATTTCTATAATTTCTATGATTCATAACTATCTTCTAACAATTGTATTACAAATTCAATCTATGCTATAAATTGAAGTGAATGTGTGTTACAATTTTTATTCCCAGCTTTTGTTTAAAAAGCCCCAGAACAAATGATGCTTCAGAGAACTACTCGTTAAGTTGCTATATTAGTACACCATGTTGGTCTCTAGAGTCTAGACAGAGTGAACCTGGCGTGGTTGTTAGAAGATTTCTCATTGTTCTTTCAATGTGGTTAGTGTATATAAAACAAGCATCCTTTTCTGGATAACTATCCATTTGCACACTTAATAAGTACACCAAATATCTTGCCTTGTACCTGAAATGACGCTTCTGACAATCCGATTCTTATATCAGCTCTTGAATTGTCCATATCCTTGAATCATTCTCTCGGGTTAGCTGAATGCTTTAGCTTAGCAGGCTGTGGAACCAATGATAGAGCTACACACCAGTGATAAAATACATGGGGCCCACACTGAGAGGTTGAACGATTGTGGGCCCCATGTATTTTTAAGACAGGTGTGGAGTGTTATTATTGGTTCCACAGCCTGCTGAGCAGCTAAAGCGTTCAGCTAATCCTATCTCTAATCTTAGCAGATGTTCTTGATTGGCCCATCAAGGTGTTAAAACATGTCTTTTAGGTATCAATTTTTACACCATGACCCATTCAAGTATGATATTTGTAGTTAACAAACTTGATTTTCACCTCTACAATTTGCATGGCAGAATAAGGAGCTATTTCAAATTCAAACAAGAAATATTCTCATCTTTTGTACACTACTGTCATCTCCTGTATTATGTTGTATGCTTCTCTTATTTAATCAAAGTAAGAAAGGTGATGTGCTGTACTGTACCCATTTTATAGGGCTACAGCCATATTAATTTCATTCTTAGATTTCAAATCCATATCCATGTTTTGGATGCATTCTTGAATGTTTATATGTTATTTCATTAATTTCTGTTTTAGCAGATCAAGAAATCCGTTGTAGGATCTGAGGTGGCAAATATGAAGACCCCTGCTGGACAAGCTGCTGGAAATGTGAAAGGTCATACAGCCAAGGCACCTGCAATTGGCTCCCCGAAGAGAAGTGAAGTGTTGTGAATCTACCAAGTATTTTGTTGGAGGTTCTGCATCCAAGGTGTTTTTTTGACTGAAGGTTTGTTCACAATTCTTTTTTTTTTTTTCTTTTGATAATTATTTGTTCAAAATTCTTGGTTCTTGCACATAAAATTATGCAAGTGCATGGCGTCCTTGTGTATGCTCACTGGTTGTCTGGTTGACGAAATCTTTTGAAGAAAGGTTACTCCATTGATTCTTTAAAACAATACCAGCAGTACTGGTTTCATCCTCATGAAGTTAAATTTTTGTGATGATGGATCACAAAAGGATGAATTCCTCCAGTCCTTCAGTCCTTAAAAAAGGTTTCCTCAAAAAGGTTACCAGGAAATGGTCCTCCAACTTCTCTAGTCCTACCATAGCCTAATAATAGGTTTGATCCAGAGTTATTTGAAGGAATTCTATGTGATAGCCAAAATTACATCCAGCATTGTTTGTTATGTTAATCCGTATCCATCTACTGACAGGCTCCTTAATGGAAGGCTGAATGCCTAGTATGTGTGGCTTGTAAACTTGGTCATAAAGAGGGGATTAACTGGTCATGGATGCATTTTTCTCCTCGATGATAGTTAAAGATTAATACATATGGTTTGTAATCATCCAATTTGTATTTTTTTATCAATATCAATCTTCAGCCATGAGCCCCCCCTCCAAGAAAAAGAAAAAAAAAAAACTTCAGCGTATTCCAATTTTTGACTATCTGCTCTGGGACTTGTCATTACATTTTCATTGTTATGTTTAATACAACTTAGGGTAAATTACAGATAGGTACCCTGTACTTTGGGGGTAGTGACAGATAGGTACCCTGAACTTTCAAATGCAACACTTGAGTACCCTGAACTTTCAAAAATAGACACTTGGGTCCATCCGTTAGTATTCTGTCAGTTAAATATTACATAATGTCAAAAATACCCATCTTGTGTATTTTTGAGATCATTCTACAGAATAAAATCACCTCCAGAGAATGTCATTGTCAGAAAAATTGTATATGTTATTTGCTGTCCATGTGAGAATGGTCATCGTGGGGAGATGCTCGCCTACCTGAGAATGAATGGACCTAAGTGTCTATTTTTGAGATTTCAGGGTACTCAGGTGTTGCAATTGAAAGTTCAGGATACCTATCTGTCACTACCCCCAAACTACAGGGTACCTATCTATAATTTACCCTACAACTTAACAAACCTCATTCCAACTATAACGTGTACTCTAACAATGGCCATATCTGCTGTTAAAGTGTGTGAGCTCCCAACTCATTTTCACTTCCTATTTGGCCTGCCTCCAACTTTCTATTCTATGCCTATGCTTTTTTTTTAATTTTTTTATTTTTGTTCTATTCTGAATCTAGACTTCTTGGGAGCAGACTATGTTGCTCCCAGCTGGCCCATGTCGTCTGCTTTACATCAATGGTACGCCCAGGTGGTGATCTTTCATTATGCATTGTGCCAGTCATTGGATGTGCATTAGAATTCTGCACGCCTATGGATTTCCCTGTCTTTTTTTGGCTGTCCAGAAGGTGAGAAAATTCTAAAAATTTGTAAAGAAAAACCTAAAACAAGGGTTTATTGGCCTAAGAAATTGGGTATGATCCACAGGAGTATTTTGTTCTTCCAAAATTTGTTTTGAATGATAGTTATTTTTTTTATTTCCTTGATCATCCTTGCTTTTCTTTCTACAGTGGACTAATGTTTATTTTTTTCCCTGGCAAAACTTTTTGAAAAATGCAAGAAAATTGAGCGGTAGAATGGGGTCCACTTGCCACTACTTTTATTTATTTATTTTTAATTTTCCTTGATTTTTCTTGCCAATAAAACGTCTTTAAAATTATAGATTTTTTTTTTTAAGTTTCTCTTTTCATTTTTTTAGTTCCTTGATTTTTCTTGCCAATCAAATGGTATCTATATATGTACGTAGACATATATTTGCATGTCTTTGCACGTAGGCATTTGTTCTCTCTTGTTTGTCTTTCTTTTATCAGCTTTCTTTCATATCTTTTTGTTGCATATACAGGTGTCATTAATGCGCATTATATATTTGCATGCAGATATTGCAGGGATTGATCTGTTAATGTTACTCTTTTGTGCAGATAAACTTGTATGGCAAGATGAAAGGGGGTTTAAAATTCTGTCACCAAACTGGATGTGCATGAAATTTTGGTAGAAAATATGAAAGAAGAAAAAATGCACAAGTAAATTTTGTATCTCTGTCTCACCAATGCTTCGTTTTGGCAATTGAAACCTAAATAAAATGCAGTTTTGATGCCCTGCCCTAATAGAAGGTTAAAGGAATGGTTACTGGAGGTCCAAAACTGTATTAGGTTTACCCTGATGCATGGCTGGAGCTTCGACCCATCTGGTTCAACCAGTAGTATTTGATGTTGACAGTGTTTTAAAAACTGACTCGAAGGCTGACCTATTTCCCTCTGCGGTGAGTTATTGGTTCGACCATCTAGGTTGAATGGGTCAATTCGTCATGTCATTATGTTCTGGGCCATTTACATAGGCACCTATGGTTTTACAACTGCTTTTCTTACATAGGAGAGAGAAATGATCTTTTTGACCTCTAAAGGTTGTAATGAGAGCTGGTAGTTTTTGTTTTTTTTTTCCTTGGAATTATCCTAGATCCATGCCCTTTCATATTTTTTTATTTGTATTAAGAGTTCACAAGATCATGAACATTCCCAAACCAAACTACAAACAGTTCCTGACAGGTGAATTAAGCAATGAATGCCATTCCCCCATTTGAGGGAATGGCGAACCTCCCCCTCCCTTGCGAGTGAGAATTCATTCTAGCTGGTTCCGATTCCCATTTGAACCAAATAGGTGGTAGACCCTTGTTATTTTCATTTTGATGAATTTTTATTCCGGTTCTGACCGTGAATCAAATGGACCCTTAAGTATTATCTTTACCATATAATACATGCTTTGGTTTCATCTCCAGACGACCACTGCAAAAAAATCTAGTTTACGTGTTTTTCTCTTCGCATTTATTTTCCTCCACTCTTTCTCTATTCCGTACTCTCCACATGCCCTTAAACTAAATACATTCTCTTGTTTTCAATTGTTTTTGAAATTGGCACACCAGTAAAAGAACAAAAACATGTTGAATTGCGTTTTTTTTATTTTAAAAATCAAAAATAAGTTGGTTTTGTTTCAAAGAAGAATTTCTGTTTTTTAATACCATTAAAATGATGGTTTTCAAAAAAACAAAAAACAAATTTTGTAGTACAGATATTATGTATTGAACATGATGTTAAGTAACTAGATGAAAACATGGCTTAAAAAAACCCTAGATGAAAATTTATTTCTTTAAACCAGAAATTCAATAACACCTATTTGGTTTCAGTTTTGGGGGAACATTGCCTTTAATGAAAGACAAATGCATACTTCTATGCATCCTCGTTGGTCCAAGTCAGCGGATGTGCCATGTTAGATTAGTAAAGAGGAACACTTGTAATTAAGGGAGATGTTAGCCTTCCCAGCCATTATCTGTAACAAACCCAAACCCCATAACAAAGTTCATTATCTTTCCTTTCCAACAGCTTCTATCCAAACCCTACAGCAGACTTCATTGTCATTTCTTCCCAACGAAACCACCGTCTCCATCCCTGGTGTTGGGGCTCAGGGCAGTCTTTTATCCCCAGTTTTTATTTTCGTCACTTGCAAAGACATCTCCAACTGCTTCTTCCAGTGTTGTAGGGTAATGTTGATTATCACTGATGATCGAAATAGCATCGTAGTCCTGTCCTATGTGATTTACCTAATAACCAAATCAATATCAGTGCAAAAGCATAGCATTCGGATTTTTCTTTGAATTATCTATGATTAATCAAGTAACTATAGTTAATTTTAATTTTAGTTTTACCCATTAAAACCCCACTGCCCTCTCGCTGTGTTGTTGGACAAGAGATTCTAATCTGCACAACTTGAGATTCCCAAGGTTCAAAGTATCGACACCGATATGCCATGCCTTTTTTTAGTTTTAGTTTTTTTTTTTTTTTGAAATCAGTTCAGAGGGGCTGGTTTAAGGCCCTGGCTACCCTCTGAACCTATGGCTGACCCGATACAACCCTTGTAGGGGCATATCAGGAAATTACCGGCACGATATAGGCTGATACGTATTGATACTTTGAACTTTGAAGATTCCCTTAGCATTGATTGTATGCCAATAAAGCTATTTGCTTGAGCTTTGAAGGACTTTGGAATGTAGGCTGGTATGTATCAATTAAATCCAGAAGAAAACCCGTGTTTCACAGCTAGAAAAGAAAATCGATAAGGCCTAAATATATATCTATCTCTCTCTCTCTAAATATATATATAAATAAATAAAAACTAATAAGTGATTTTCCACCAATCTGTCTTTCCAAATTTGAACAACGAGATTCACTTTGGCCATGTTTGGCTTGACAGAAAATATGAAAATAACAGTAGTAAGTTGAGGGTAATTTGTGAAATTTATTAAGAACTTTTCCCTTTTCTCTCTTATTTACTTTCAAATCAAACATAGCCTATTAACTCAAGACAATTTGGGTTGGGCTTGGGCTTGTATTGGATTGGGCTGGGTTAGCTAGACTTGGGCAGGTTGGTCAGGTTTGAAAGAATTTATATATAGATTTCTACAGTCATCTTTTATTGGGCTTTATGGTCCAATTTAAGAGTAAAAATTGATTGAAAATATGTATAAATACATACTTTATACATACTTGTATATATACATACATAATTAGAAAAAAAAGATATTTTATATAAATATAATATACATATGTATGTATTTTTTTATGAAGATTCAGGTTGGCTTGGGCCCAGGCTACTTGAGTACTCAACCCAAGTTTAGGTCATGTCCAAAATTTGTAGCCCAGGCCCAACTCATACAAAAACTTGGGTTGGGTCAGGTGGGCTCTGGTTGGACCCACTCAAGTCGCACCCCTAATCCCATTAGCTTGTCCGGCATTATTTTTGGCTTGACCTTCAACTCCAATAGCCTTCAAACAAAAAACAAATGCACTTATCATAATCGAAAATAATAGAGGGGGTACGAGCCCAGAAGAGTACAAATACCCGAAGTGTTTTTTTGGCTGGATGGTCGAATCATTTGGCTGAGAAACCATCTAGGCAATTGGTTCCATTTTATCCTTGAACTATTCTTTCGCCATAAACTGTTGATTTGGCAGTGGCTTGTTGACTTGGGTTGTCAAATTGTTCACCTGTTTAACCTGAGCAATGGTTTTTGATTGTTTTTTCTTTTAATTATTTTTAATATAATGAGCCATTGTTTAGACCATATTATTGAACCAATGATCCAAAAATCGGTGGTCAAAGCAGTTTCAATTCCGGGTCAATTTTTAGAACATTGATTTGAAGAATAGAAGTGTTGGGCTATTGGGGCACAAGTACATTGATATGAAGAAAAAGGAGAAAAAAAAATATATATATATATATACACTGATATGGAGAAGGATAGTGCTTTATAACACTAATATACTCCATTTTGGGCCTTGTTTAATACACCATTTCTGACGATAATAGAGTATTTAGGAGTCAAAAATCATTGTTTTGCTTTGCACCAAGAAAAATATATATTTTACTGCAGTGCACAAAATTCATTCATACTTTTCTTCTAAAACAAAGAACAAGCAAGTGAGCAACCATAGACAATAATCAAACCAAAGAATTGCAAGGCAATAGAGGACAAATACACATGGTTTTCAATGCAGAATACCTTTTAATATGATTAATATAAGACAGTAGGGATGCATCTAATTTTCTTTATATTTTATTATTTTAAAAATTTTATTCGGCTATGATATCATGGGTTGACCTGGATGGTTAAATTGCTTCTTTGACACCTAAATGAAAAATCATATGTATATTTTTATTTTGGATTACCTTTTTTATAAATATAGATCTAATTAGTAGAAATGAAAAATAATAATTCAAATTATATATTTTTCCCTGCAATTAGAGAGTGACCAAATTAAAAATAGGGATATTTTAATAAAAAAAAGAAAATTTCACAATTTTTTTGAAGCAAAAGTAAAGCATATTTCATTCAATCGAAAAACTTGTATGAATAAAAAGAATTAATAACAGTACTAAGCTAAAAAGCCCAAAAACAATTTCTGAGAAAGAACGAAACATACATAACTAATGGATAAAGAACAAATGGTGAGTTAAGAATCAAAGTATCATCCCCTAATTCCACAATAAGGTTTCAGAAGATGTAGATTTGAGTATATATTGGATGAAAATCTGACCTAGAAGATCAAAAAGTTAACGTCGCTTTTGTATGGTATACATTTATTCATTTAACTTGTCTATTCTGTTTGTTGGTGGAATTTCCCATTTGTTAATCAAGCTAGCATATGTGCCATCCCCTAATTGGTTAATGCCTTGATGTCCCCTGATTGGTTAATTCCTGTGAAAGATTGGCTGTTTGAATTTAAAATAACTAATGTAAGGGCATTTTCTATGCACCGCAAATAAAGCTCTGCTGGAAAGAGCTCAAATACAAATATGTATAGGGCAAATACATAAAAAAATAATATAAAATATAAGGTTTTGCACTGTACATATTTGTATTTGTACATTTTTCAAATTGAGCCTAAGGCTGTGTTTGGTTGCAGTGCAATTTTATTTGCATTAGTACAAATGTATGAGAGTGCGAATGAAAAAAAAAAAAATGCAAGTCCTGGTTTAATTTTGTTTTGTGTTTTACTTTAGTCTTCTTCAAGTCTTATTTTATTTCATTTGTACTGCAATCAAACAAAATAAAGTAAATTTTGAAATAAAAATAAATCATAATTTGCACAAAAAACATTTACACTACCATAGTTTTGCATCAAGACAAATAAATTCACATTCCAACAAAACACAACTTAAAGGGTAAAACTATAATTTAGCATGTACCCCACAACACATCTCAGCTTGCATCAAAAACATCTCTCATACTTGTCATGGGGAGATATTCCCAGTGCGCGGTTGGGATGTGTTGTGGGGCAGATATGATGTGCACTATCCGAAGCCAATGCGAATTTCCGCTTTATGCACCAAGAGATATTTGTCTTTTTAATTAAAAAATAAAGGGAAATTGTCTAAAACTCACCATGTCACTAACTTGACGTTAAACAGACTAACAGGCGTTAATATATTACCATTTTAACCTTCATAGCAAAATATGAAATATATACAAAATAAATTAGTGGGTGTTAATATATTACCATTTTAATATTTAGACATGAAAAAAGGAAAAAGGTCAAAAAAATATTTTCAAATATAAAATATATAAAAACATAGAAATTACAAAGAATATAAAAAATTATAGAAATTGCAAACAAAATAAAAAATATTTTCAAATTATAGAAACTATAGAAATTGGAAAACAAAATCAGAAAATAAAAATTGTAGAATAAACACAAAAAAATTATTGATTGTAGAAAATAGAAAAATGTAATAAAAAAGAAATTATAAAAAACATTGAAAATTATATAAAAACATAAAAAATGCAAAACAAGAAAATTAAAAACTAAAAAAGACCAGTTTTCCTCTAACTCACCATTCAAGGGTAATTTGGTCATGAAAGTTGTTATTTATGCTGACATGGAAACCTCTGTTAAGAAGCATTAACGGTGCAACCAAGGTGAGTTTTAGACATTTTAAAAAGTTGTGGTGAATTTAAGAGAAATATTGAAAACTCATTGTGAGTTTTAGACAATTTTCCAAAGATAAAAGAATATTGATGACAATTACTCTTTTACCCCACACCCATGCAACGTATCACTTATATGAAGCCTTAAAACAGTTCAGACTTAGACTGCTTTTTCCAAACAACTAAACCAAGCCATAAAACCAATCCAACCCATCCAAAACCAACCCGGTCCAACCCGGCCAACCCAATTCGATATTTAGGATTCAGGTAGGGCCCTTACATTTCCAAAGAGTCCTGCTTCAGAATTCAGATTCGTCTTCCGTCGAAAACCAGATACCTGCCAGCACTGACCAGACAGAATAAGAGAAGAGTTTCACAACAGAACTACCTCTTCCTCTCTCTCCCCCCCTCTCTCGGCTTCTTATCCTCTGCGAGACCATAGTTTGTTGTGGGTTTTTTTGATCGGGGAAGATAATGAAGTTTGGGAATTCGAATTCTCACGATGAAATTGGGGGAAAGCCCTCTTTGTGTACTAAGCCTGAAAAGCTCATCATTGATACTGATCCTGGCATCGGTAAAGTCTGCTCAAGATTGTATATCGTTGATCTTGACCTACTGCTTTTCTCTGGGTTTACTGGATATTTTAGTTTAATGCACATCATCTCTTTCCTACCCTTTACTTGATTTTTGTTAGTATATACTGTCTTCCTTCACAATTGTTTGAAGACTAAATTTCCTAACTTTCCTTGTTTTCATTGGAAACCGTCTTCAGGTTCGCTTTCTTTTTAGTGTTTGTAGTGCTTTCTGCTAGTATGAATGCTTGGTTTGTTTTGAAGAATTCTTTCTGCTTGTGATGAGGAATCATTTGGAGTAACAGCTCATTGTGCACCCAAGAGTTGCAGATATACGTGTTGCTACTTCTCTGCATGCATTCTCTTGTGTATGTGTGGATACTTATGGGGCTTTCATGGGTTTGCAGATGACAGTATGGCTATATTCATGGCCTTTCAATTGTCAGATTTGGAAGTATTAGGTTTGACAACAATATTTGGTAATGTTACTACAGAGGATGCTACTCGCAATGCCTTGCTTCTGGTATGTATGTTTTTTTGCTTCAATTTTCCCTTACAGGCTGCAACTTTTTCTGATGTTTAGGAACAAATTCATGATTAATTACTGTTTTTAATGTGTAAAAGGACAGTGTGAGATTGCAGGACGTCCTGATGTTCCAGTGGCAGAGGGCAGTCTTGAGCCTCTAAAGGTACAGAAAGCTTACCACTTTATGATTCCTCATTCATGTGCCTAAAGTTTTGTCTTAACCTACAGGCTGCAAATTAATTCTTCATCAAAATTAAACTGCAAGTGTTGGCACCATTTCTATTGGGGAATCTTGTATGCCTGGTGCATTGCATATGAATGTGAGAGAGTTTTCTTGTTCCATGTGTTATTTCTGTTCCATCATTTACAAATTGCACCTGTTTGGTCTATCTTCCTAACAAGGAGATGATTTTAAGTTACAAATGCATTGTTTTGATTAAACAATCAGCTTGATGAAATGCTTTTTGCTTGATTAATAATCATTGTAACATAAAACTTGTCTAACAGCCAAATTAGGAGTATAAACAGAGCAAAATCTGTAAGGAAATGCTTAGCTGTATTGGGAGTTCATCATGAATGTACAAGAAAATAAAAAATAGAAATCTACAACGTATAAAGGATTAAAGAATGTATACTTATGTAATGCATGTATCTTAATATATAATTTAATAATTAATAATTACAATTTTGGAGACGACATAATGGATTTGTCTCATAGTACAGGACTTCATAAAAATCTGATTCAAAGCTCCAATAATGAAGTGGCAGTCTATGTTGCTATGTTTTGTCTGTTAATTATGCAGTTATTTTGTTTTATTTAATAGTACTGTTGTTTTCTTATAATTTTATTTAATAGTACTGTTGTTTTCATATAACATAACTGTAGCCCCATGGAAAATTGACTACCATACCTTATATGAATACATGTAAAAGAAATTCACAGGTAGAATAGAAACCTGGACCTTAAGAGGGCTATGGAATAAACCTTTTCTATACATGATCTATTGATCTTAAAATATATATTATAACCAGGATTATACATGATTATCTTTTAATTTTAATCAATTTTTATGACATGGATGTCCAATGTCTACTTGTCAGTGATTGTCAGGGAAAAATCCTGTGGGATAACCACTTTGTCATCAGGTAGTTTTTCACTTCTTTCCATATATTGCTTTCTTGGATACTACTAAAAATACTACTACTGTATAGTTCTATATTATGATACATTTTCATGGACATGTAGCTCTTTGGATTTCATATGGAAGAATCATGTCAGCCACTTGTTTTGGAAGAAAAAGAAGACTTATTTCCTTCTTACTGAATATTTGCTATTTTCATATGCTAGATTTTCACGGACATGTGTTTATTGTTCTGCATTATTGTAACAGGGAGGAAAGCCACGTATTGCTGACTTTGTTCATGGTTCCGATGGAATGGGAAACATATTTCTAGCACCCCCAAAAGAAAAGAAAATTGGGATAAATGCTTCTGAATTTTTGGTTGATAAGGTTTCTGAACATCCTGGTGAGATATCCATACTTGCACTGGGACCATTGACAAATCTGGCTTTGGTAAGTGACAGTATCTTTGTTCTACCATTTCCACTCTGACCAATTTTTATGATCAGCTGTTTATTGATTTAGTGTGGTGTCTGTATGTCTTTACTTGACCAGGCAATTAAAAGGGACTCATCCTTTGCAAGCAAAGTGAAGAGAATGGTGATACTTGGTGGTGCTTTCTTTGCAATGGGAAATGTCAATCCTGCTGCTGAAGCAAATGTAAGTACAAAATTTTCTCATCCTATTTCATTACTTTATACAAGCTAAAGAATATGAGGACATTTCTACTGCATTTTCCACTTTTTATTTTCTCTCAGGCTTAGCACATCTCACTGAAGTTCTAATTGTGTTTGTATAATTGCATTACATAGAATTTACACCAACACTTTTGAAGCACCAAATATCTATTAAAAAGTACTTGCTCTCAGTGTACTAGTTGTACATTTCAAATAAAAAAAAAAACTGTCACAATTGACTAAATAAATAAAATGAACCTCAACCACCAAAAAATGAATTGGGATAACAAGAGCCTGTATTGAGGTCTAAATATGCTTCTGTTGAAAGGAACTGTTAATGTCAAGTGCTAAAAACACTATAAAATGAGAGAGAGCTCCTAACTTCCTTTCCTTATTTATATACTGCTGTTACAATTCTGTTATACCAGCTTATCCACTTGTCTAGTTTGTTATTTAGTTTGTTCTAGTGGTTGGCTGTTAGTTACATTCTTTAAAGGCTGGTGTGGCATTTTCTTGTACACTTGTATTCCCTTTATTTGTGTCTCAACAGTCCCTCCTCCCTTGAAAGCGACCTTGCCCTCAAGGTCAAGATGTGGGAATCTATTATGTAAATCCAAGTAAGGTTCCCAAGTTGCATCCTCAATTGGGAGACTTGACCATACCACCAATGCCTCTGGTTCGATGTGATTCCCTTTGCGTATCCACCTGAAATCTATTATCTGAGTGAGTTCAGTTTGAACTTGGCCATCTTTCGAGAATGATGGGAGGGTGGTGGAATACATGGTGTAATTTCGATGTTGCTGGGAGGTCAAGCCTGTATGCCACCGACCCAATGCGTTCCACAATCTGAAATGGGTCGAAGTACCTAGGGATCAGTTTGTTCCACCGGTGGCTTGCTACTGAAACTTGCTTGTATGGTTGTAATTTAAGGAAGACTTGCTCCCCAATCTGGTGCTGGACAGGCCTATGCCTTCTGTTGTAGGAGTCTGCCATCCATTGTTGGGCTCGATGGAGATGGGATTTGAGATCTTGTAACAACCTATCTCGCTGGAGGAGTTGGTCTTCCACTGCCACTACTGCTGTAGACCCTTTCTCATATGGGAGTAGGGGAGGTGGGTCCCGTCCATATAGAGCCCGGAAGGGAGTCATTCCTGCTGCACTATGATACGTGGTATTGTACCACCATTCTGCCCAATGAAGCCACTTGAGCCATTGATGTGGTCTATCCCCTACATAGCACCTTAGAGATAGGTTTCCAAACTCCGGTTGACCACCTCAGTTTGCCCATCTGTTTGAGGGTGGTAGATGGTAGATTTGAAGAGTTTCACTCCCTATAGTCGAAAAAGTTCTTCCTAGAAACGACTCATAAAAATAGGGTCGCGGTCTGAGACAATAGAGTTAGGGGTACCATGCAGTCGTGCCACCTCCTTAGTAAAAATCTCAGCCACCATGGAGGCTGTAAAGGGGTGGGGCATAGGGAGAAAATGGCAGTATTTGGTGAATCTATCAACCATTATGAGAATGTCGGACTTGCCATAGGAAAGGGGGAGCCCCTTTATAAAGTCCATGGATATATCTGCCCACACTTGTGTAGGAATTGGGAGTGGTTGTAGCAGTCCTGCTGGAGACTGGGTATCTGCCTTATTTTTCTGGCAAATGATGCATTTGGCTATGAATTTTTGGACCGAATTTCGCATGCCTTTCTAGTGGAATTAGATGGTTAGTCTCTTGTAAGTTCGCAGGATCCCTGAGTGTCCTCCTGTTGGGGATGAGTGGAACACTTCCAGAAGCTGCTGAATATGGGCTGAATCCTGTGGTATCACCATTCGGCGTTTATACAGCAGCAAGTTATTCTCCATTGTGTACCCTGGGTGGCTAGTAGGGTCCTCTTGGACCTGTGAACGCAGCTTGCTCAGTTGTGGGTGCCTTTCAGCTTCTTCCCTTAGCTGACCCATGATGGAACATGTTGGGCCCGTGAGAAGTAATGGAAATAGTTGTGGCTGGCGTGACAGTGCATCCGCCACCATGTTAGTGTGCCCTGCCTTGTATTTAATGGCATAATCGTAGCCAAGTAATTTGGCTATCCATCACTGCTGTTCCGGGGATAGTACGGACTGCTCCAACAGAAATTTCAGGCTCTGGTGGTCAGTTTGTATGATGAACCTCCTTCCTAGAAGGTAGGGCCGCCACCTCTGAACTGCGAGAACAATTGCTATTAGTTCGTGTTCGTATACTAATTTGGTTCATTTCTGTGCTGTCATTGCTTTGCTGAAAAACGCTAGTGGCCTTTCTTCTTGCATGAGGACTGCACCAACTCCTTGGCTTGACGCATCACATTCAATGATGAAGTCCTTTGAGAAGTCTGGAAGTGCAAGCGTCGGTGGGGATAAGACAGTTGTTTTGAGTGTCTCGAAGGCCTGTTGGGCCTTCCTAGTCCAGTGAACCCATTCTTCTTAAGTAAACTTGTCAAGGGGGTAGTAATCAGTCCATACCCTCTAATGAATCGCCGGTAGTACCCTGTTAAACCCAAGAAGCCTCGTAACTCCTTAACATTTTGAGGTCAGGGCCAATTTATCATGCTTGAGATCTTTTTTGGGTCTGCTGCTACATGCCGTTTTCGACCACGTGCCCTAAATAGTGTACTTGTGTCTATCCAAATGCGCATTTTGACTCCTTTGCAAGGAGTTTATGAGTCTTTAGCAGTTCCAAGGTGATTTGTAGATGTACTAGGTGTTCGTCCCATGTAGCGCTATATACAAGTATATCATAAAAAAAAAACAAGTATAAATTTGCGCAAATGGGGTTGAAATATGTCATTCATAAGGGCTTGGAACGTAGCTGGCGCATTATCAACCCAAATGGCATAACCAGAAATTCATAATGCCCTTCATGTGTACGAAAGGCAGTCTTGTGGATGTCTCCCTCATGGACCCGAATTTGATGATATCTCGATCTCAGGTCTAGTTAGAGAATATGGTGGCCCTGCCAAGTTCATCTAGTAGTTCATCGATTACCGGTATGGGAAATTGATCATTCACAGCAATGTTGTTCAGAGCCCTATAGTCTATACAAAATCGCCATGTCCCATCCTTCTTTTTCACAAGTAATACTGGTGAGGAGAATGGGCTTTGGCTGGGTTGTATAATTTTTCTGTCAAGCATATCTTGCAGTTGCCTCTCAATCTCTAGTTTCTGAAAATAGGGGTAACGATAGGGCCTTACATTTGTGGGTGCAGTTCCGGGCAGCAATGGAATGCAATGATCATGGGCACGTTTCTGTGGTAGTTCCTTAGGTTCTTGGAAGATCACTGAGAACTTCTGAAGTAGCTGCTGTAGTTGTGTATGGCCTTTTTCAAATCTGCTTCCTTGGGCTAGAATGGGGCCGTTCCCGTGGGAGTCTATCTGCATTAAAACGATGTGGGCTGGGTTTGCTGCCTGTTTCCTTAGGGAGGTGAGACTAATAGGTCCTAGACCCTTGGACAACTGCCCTTGACTATGCACCAGTGAGCTTCCCACTTGAAAATCCATGGTGAGACGGGCCCAATCACATATCACCGGCCCTAGTTGCCTTAACCATTGGACTCCGAGAACTACATCTGCTCCACTGATTTCCAGGGGGTGCAGATCTACCTCGAACTCATGACCTTGTATCTTCATCTTTAATTCTGTGCACATACTGTCGCACACCAGGTTGCTCCCATTAGCTACCTGCACCCGGAAGGTTGTACATGGTTGGACCGGAATCCCTAGTTGTCTGACCAATGTTTGGGTAATGAAATTGAGGGTGTTGCCACTGTCTATCAGAACCGACACATGGCACCTTTGTACCAGTCCAGTTATTCTCATAGTTTGAGAAGAAGCAAGACCGGTCAAGGCTTGCAGGGATACTTCCGGGTATTCCTTTGTCCATTGCTCCCATTCTTGGTTGTCCATTGTCTCTTCAATGTCTGTTGATTGCTCGACATATTCGGTTTCAGGTTGAAGGAAGAAAACTTGAGGGATCTTATAGTGATGGCCCGACTCGAATTTGTCTCCACATGCATAACAAAGGCCCTTTTCCCGTCGGGCTTGCATCTCAGCCCAGGTTAACCTCTTGGCTGAGCTGGGGCCTGAACCATAGTTGGCGTCCTTGCCTGTGATTCCTACTCCTGATCTGGGCTTCGGTTTACCCAAGATACCTGGTTCTGGGTTTGGTATACCTAGTTTGATCGCTGTTCCCAGAGGTCGATTAATCCTTTTTGCCTGATTCAGTTTGTCTTCATGTAGTCGAGCTAATGCTACTGCTTCAAGAACGGTGGTGGGCTGCATGGATTTTACTTCTAGCCGCAATTCTTCCCCGAGCCCACCAACAAAACTGCCGACAAGCACATTTTTTGGCCAGCCTTCCACGTGCACAGCTAATCTTTTGAATGCCATCTGATAATCTTGGACGGAGCCGGTCTGTTGTAGCTTAGCGAGGCTTTCATCATAGTTCTCAAAAGCCGAGACTCCAAATCGCATGGTTAAGGCGTCGGTGAAGTCTGCCCATGTGGCTTTTGGGTGCCGTCACTGGTACCACTGGTACCAGACGATCGCCTCTCCTTCCAAGTGTGCAGAAGCTAATGGAACACGATCAGGTCCTTGTGTGTCGTGGTAATCGAAGCATCTTTCTGTTTGCAGAAGCCAGGATGTGGGATCTCTTCCTGCGAAGATGGGAAACTCGATTCTTGCTGTTCTTGATCCGCTTCGATGACTGGTGTCACTACGCTCTTCCTGATTCGGTGCAGGTGGTGCCTGTGCCAGTCGTTCAAGCAAGGATGCGAAGCTTTCTTTGATTTCTTTGACGTCAGCCGATATTTTTTGCATTTCTCCTTCCATGTTGTCGACTCTGTTCTCCATTGCGGATGACCTTGTGCTTGGCATCTTGGCTTTGATACCAGCTTGTTAGGGACTGCCTAACTCAGGGGCTCTTTCGAGGGAGCCTGCCTCCTGTGAGAGAGAGAGAGAGAGAGAGAGAGAGAGAGAGAGAGAGAGATTGTATTCCCAAATCGAATATCCCATCCTAACTTCCTTTCATTATTTATATACGGCTGTTATAATTCTGTTATACCAGCCTCTCCACTTGTCCAGTCCACTTGTCTAGTTTGTTATTTAGTTTGTTCTAGTGGTTGGCTGTTAGTTACATTCTTTAAAGGCTGGCATGGCCTTTTCTTGTACACTTGTATTCCCTTTATTGTGTCTTAACAAACAACTTTTTGTTCCCATTTGTTAGAAGAACCCTAAGAAAAGAGGGTATCCTCTTCCTCCACTGCTCCAAATTTATCATAGCAAATGGAACTAGATATTGGGTGTCTATGTTACCTAGACACTTTGACTACAGTAAATAACAAATGACTAGTCTAAGGATCATAATTTCCATGACAGTTTACTGTAGTATGAGCGTTTTTTCCCCTTCTGACATGCAGATCTATGGTGATCCAGAAGCAGCTGATATTGTGTTCACATCTGGGGCAAATATTGTTGTTGTTGGCATAAACATTACCACTCAAGTTAAACTAACAGGTGCAACTCATACTTTTCACTTGATTTTGATATACAAATACTAGATAATGAGGTATAATAGCCCGATTATGAAGACTCTTTGATTGTTTCAGATGCAGACCTCTCCGAGTTGAGGGGTTCAAGAGGAAGATATACCAAAGTGCTAAGTGACATGATCGTATTTTACAGAGATTGGCATGTGAAATCTGATGGTGTTTTTGGTATCTTTCTCTTTACAAGCTTGATGATCCTAAATTGTTCTGAGTTTCCTTTCCTACTTGTGCTATTTCAATGGAATAATACGTTTAGCTCCTAAAATCAGGTATTTTCCTCCATGACCCAGTAAGTTTTGTGGCCCTAGTCAGGCCTGATCTCTTTACCTACAAGGAGGGGGTTGTGAGGGTTGAAACACAGGGCATCTGTGTGGGACATACACTAATGGATCAAGGACTGAAAAGGTATATCCAAGGTAACATAAGCCTTGGACAGTTTTGCATCTCTTTTATTGAAACTGTTTAGATATTTTGTTGCAGATGGAATGCGAGCAACCCATGGTCAGACTACTCACCCATTTTGGTTGCATGGACGGTTGATGTGGATCAAGTTGTTATGTATGTAAAGAAACTACTAATGAAAACATGAAGCTTTATGAGCTTGTGATATCCAAGCCTGGAAACTGTAGAAAAAGAAAGTCTAGATTCTCAACCATTAGCTAGATACCATTTGCCAATTCTTCCAGTTCTTTGTGGTCAGTCCCAAACCTGAGGCTGATTTATTTGTCCCATAATTCTCAGATTATGATTTATGTTTAGACTCTGTAGTATACATTGCGTTTTTTGATATTCAAAAATTGAAATATTTTACTCTATGTATTGTTTGAAATTTTTAATTAAAATGACAAAAAAAAAAAAAAGATAATGACATGGGTGATCCCTACACACCAATTATCTATCAGAGGGTTAGAAACAAAGGAGCACAATAGAAGTGCAACATCATATGTTGGCGGCCTCTCAGATGGTAGCATGAATATGAGGTTGGATACTTTCTAAACCGGGGAGGATGATGTAATACGGGATTTGGACAAACTGAGCAAACATTTGAAAAGTTGATTTTCAAATACCCATCTTAATACATATAAGGGGGAATGATGTAGTATAGGAAAAGGTCAATAAGTTCTATGCATGTTAGGACCGTTCGAAGACACATATGAAGTGATAACATTATTGATCCAATCGAGTAAACAATTACCAAGTTAGTGCCAATATGGAATTCTTATCTAAGATCGAATTACCAAGTTAACATCAACGTAAAACTTCTATCTTAGTTCGAATTTACCAAGTTTAAGTGTGTAAGTCTATATAAAGAGTAGTTAGGGCAGAGCTATGACAATTTTGGTTGACTTTTTCTTAATCATTCAATGAATAATTCTTCTTCCTATTTATTTCGGTTTTGCCTCTTTCCTTTGAAACTTATCTGAACGTGGTTTGTTTCCATACTGCACCAATAATTAAAAAGGAAAATCTATGTTGTTGAATGCATGATACCAAAAGGGCTTTGACCATTCAAAACTTCCTCGTGAATTTTCATAAACATCACTTGATTAGTTAACAATTTTATGATATCGGTTGATTGGTTACAAGTTTTTCCGATAAAATGTTTTTCATGTATCATAGTAGAACCCATAACTAAAACAAAGAAATAAAGTTGATCCTTATAACTAAAACATACAAAAAGCATTGATTCTTATAACTAAAACATAGAAAACATATTCTTGGTTCTGTAATGCATTTTTTATTATCTAAAGTAAAACCGTAAAATCATAGAATTTTTTATTTCAAAAGCATGTTTTGCTTCGGTGGTTTGATGTTATGCTTCATGAGTCATTCTTTATATTCGCATAGATGTTATTTTTCTGAATTGAACAGAAAATGCTTTCACTTTGTTTTGAAAAATACACACCGAAAAATGTGTTTATTGTTCCCTGATGTAGCGTGTTTTCAAAAACAAGAAAAACAAAAGCATTTATGTTGAAGAACACATAAATGCTCTATGGTAAACCTTTTTTACTCTTAATCTCATTCTCTTTAAGAAAGAAGATGAACATATCTGATGAGGGCGAATTTGGCCCTCCAATGATATTGTGACACCTGGCACCTCAGAACAAATAGGTGGTACCCGTGACCACTTTGACAACAACCTGCCTTTGCTAAGTTGATGGTGTCCCATCAGGCGTAGCCTGGCACATGCGTGGTTTGTCACAGGCGCGACTTGGCACAAGTGTGACATGGTGGCCTGGCACGATCTGACAGCCTGGCCTTGGCGCGACCTGGCCCTGGCACGACCTAGCCCTTGCATGAGCTGGCAGCCTGGCCTTGACGCGAGCTGGCCCTTGCACGAGCTGGCAGCCTGGTCCTGGCACGAGCTGGCGGCCTGGCCCAGGCGCGACCTAGTGGCCTAGCCCAAGCACCGACCTGGCAGCCTGACACAGGCGCCAACCTGACAACCCCGAGGAGCTCACCACCATACCCCACATTTTATGGGATTGTGACTTGTAACGGTTATATTAGCTCACCCACTCTCCGAGTCAGACGGAAATGGGCAACCTTACCAGTTGGTGGCCTTATCCCCACCTAACATGAAAGCATGTCCTATCACAACAGGAATCTAGGAACTACTCCACCTAACCCACGAGGACTCCAGTGTATGAAGACCTCACACCCCAGGGGCAAAGGTATGTTGAAAATGATGGGTAACCTCTTCTCTCTAGCTCTCTCATTCTCTAATATCATTCTCAGCTCTCCACTAAGTGCTAATTTAGGCATCGGAGTGACTTTACTGGGTTAGCCACCTTGGGTCCTCTGACATTTGGTTCCTTGCAGGCCTCTAAAAGAGCAACAAAGCTCATCAAGGTAGCTCACCGCCAGACAGCTTATCAAGGTAGCTCACCACCAGGTAGTTCATCAAGGTAACTCACCACCAGGCAGCTCATCAAGGTAGCTCACCACCAGGCAGTTCGTCACTAAGTAGCTTGCCACCAGGAAGCTCCACTTCAACCCTTGAGTCACATGCCTCTGGGGAGTAGACGAGATGACGAGGTACTTAGCCAAAAAATTGACACATCACGAAAAAATGATATGTGACAAGAAACCATTACATCAATATCCATCTCAATGATGGTCCATATCTCATCAATACATTTGTCATCCTTGGTATCTATTTTGCATCAAGTATTCTGGAGAGCTTCTGCGATCCCTCGAATAAGTGAAATCATATTTGTACTTAATCCAACATATCTAATACAATTAAAGCTTGTACATTATGGTTTGTCATGGACTTAATTTTATGTCTTAGGTTAGTTTTAGAAATTTCATTTATTATTATGTATTGATAATATAATTATTAAAAACTTACTTATGCCGCCGAGAAATCAAATCGAAAAGGATGATAATTAAATTGATCTGTTCACTTCCAGTTTAATTGTTTTTTTTCCCCAAAAAGTTGTTTTTTTTTCTTGGTTTGGTTTTTGTTTTCCTTGAAGAAAAATCAGTGATTAATTGAATCGAACTGGTCAACTGGTTGATCTATTGACCAGTTGACCAGTGATTACTTGTTGGTTTGGTTTTGCTTTGGCACTAATTAATTAAAAAAAAAAAACTGAAGGGATTGGTTTGGTTTCAAATATGTGCCCGTTCGCACTTTCCTTTCTAAATATCCCAACAAGTATACAATAGCTAATTGAAGCAATCATTCAATTTTGCATTGTAGTTGACTGAAAAAAAAAAGAAAAAAGAAAAAGGAAGAAGAGAAATATCAAATTTGACAAATATGTAATACAATTTCTTGATAAAAGTTCTAATTTCAGCCCAATACAACTGTGTTGGGAAGGAGTTGGGACTCATTAATTATTATCTTTATTAAAATAATTAAAAATAAAAATAATGATAAAGGAAAACCTAAATGTGTTGGGAGTTGGGACTCATTTATATTTTCTTTTTTTATTGTTTTTTATTTTTAATTATTTTGATAAAAATAATAAAATAATGAATAATTTATGTCTAATGAAATAAAAACGTTTGGATGAAATATACATTAATTGGAATATGTGTCACATAACTATTACGTACTCATCCATTATGCTTACCTAACGTAACTACTACATCTAAACCTAATTTTGATATCAGAATTAGAAGTTAACCAACGTACCAAAGTACATTTCGCTGTTAGCACAGAACCCTGAACCCTGAAACACTGTAGAACTATGAAATTTTGCAACTTGCAGATTTAGCACTCTGGAATGGAATCTAAAAAATAAATCAACTTATAGTAAAGAAGGACGTGAACCAGTCAAAATGCTTGTCATAATATTATTATTACAGATGTGTTATATGGTGCTGGTACTTGCTAGGGATGAGATGCATCAAATGTAAAATCTTCTTCTCATCGTGAAAGTAAAACGAGACTTCGTCAAGATGTTAACCCTTCTGGGTGTTACCCCAAATAAAAACCCCTTTTGGGTATTATTATCAGAAAAAAAAAAAAAAAAAAAAAAAAACCTTTTCGGTAGATAGCACATAGCTAAGACCAATTCCTTCAGGCAAAGCATCATCTAAGACATCAGCATGGTGGAGACAGTCATATATCCCTCATATTAATTCTTTATTGCATTTTTTTTTCAGCCTATTCTTTATTTATTACATCTTGAGCAGGAGGGAAGTAATTGATAATATAATAATATATTAGATGATTCCGACTCCTTAACGGCTAAGCTTGACCTTATAGAGATGATGTCAGATAAAGTTAAGTGAATGGCCATTGCAGGTAGCTTCACGTAGACATGTCATATTTTCGGTAAATTTCTTAAAATAGTAAACTCCTACTGATTATTGTCTAACACTATCTTTATTGTTTCGAAAAATTGTCATGAAGGACTGAAATATCTATTTTACCCTTATGTCAAATTGAAAGCTCCTCCGGTTCTTCGTCGTCTTCGTCAAATGGTCATCACCGCCCAATCCTCCACCAGTGTCTCCTTTCTTATCTCTTCCCTCCTCCTCTCAAAATCTTTGTCCCATCACCGTCAAGCTAGTCGGTTCTTTCTCTTCCTCAGCCTCCTAAGGTTCGAGTTCTTCTATTCTGATGAACAGGGAAGTTGGTGTTTTGACTTCTAAAAAATCATTGGTTCACATCCAGAGAGAATAGCTTCTCAGTAAAGAAAGGAAAGGTACAAAAAAAAAAACTTGTAAAAGGGTCCCTCCGATAGTAATTTTTGTTTTACAGAGAGAAGAATTAAAAGGGTCTGTCCGTTAATCTAGATTCTTCACATTGGACCTCGATTCTGGTATCTATTGTTTCTTCCTGGAAGAGAGATTTTGTGGTTGAGAATTAAACCTCTGAAGTTCCAATAGAATGATTCTGATTCCATTGTTGCTGATCGTTACGCATTTCGTAACCTTTGCTTTATGAAAAAGTTCAGTATCTGGCGGGATCAACTTTTAACCGACTTCAATCGCAAGAACCAATCCACCTAAATATCTACGAAACTGAGGTTCGTAGGTTTCCGGGTTGATTTGCTTTCTTTTTCCTCTTTTATATTTTGAACCTATCCTACAACTCGAGTGGAGGAGGTCTTTGGGTTTTCGACATTAGAGCTCGATTAGAGTCCACCCTGTTCTATTTGATCAGTTTAGATTTTTTCATGAGTTAGACAGCATTTGTAAAGTTTTTTATTTTTTATTTTTATTTTTTCCTAGGGCTATCGAATTTGACCCTGAAACTGTAATCTGTGTTCTTTTTAAGGTATCTATCACCGAAATAGCAAAAGTAAACTAAAATAAAAACCAGTGAAAAACAATAACGACAGAACACAACAGTTCGATTTGCCGTGTTTTTTCTGCAACACCCCGTGTCCGAGATGTTGAAAGGAAGACAACAGCTTGGTTTGAAACAGAACACAACAGTTCAGCTTGCCACGGTTGAAAGGAAGACAGACGGTGAAAATGAAGATGGATGGAGGGCAAAATTGGATTTAAAAAAAAAAATTTATGTCAGGTGTACGGATGCTGACAATAATGATAGTATTAGTCAATTGTCAGAAATAATAGAAATAGCGTTATACAATAATCTAACAGAAAGGGAAAGGGTGTATTTAGTCAATTAACTAAACCACAAAGATAGTTTAATAAATTTATCCTATTCTTTTCATTTTGTGTGTGAAAGAGAGAGAGTTTGAAATTAGTCACCAAGGTTGTTTTTGTTTTAATAGAATAAGAAGGCAAAATCTATGGTGCATTAGCTACACTATGCAACAAAGGATACTAGAGCAGTGAAAATACACACATCATAACTGATATTTTTAGCATTGTTAAAATTTTGAAGGTAAATACATCTTATAAAATATGAATCAATGAAAAATAAATAGATCATGTGACATATTTAACATCATTGGTTGAAATCTTGCTTTAAGTTCAACAAGTTTTAGTGAATGCAAATCATAGTTTGAAATCAAATAAAAAAGAAATAGAAAGTTGAGGAAAAGTTTTTAATGAATCTTACAAAATTTGTTAAGAACTTTTCTCCACTTTTTGTTTTTTTCTTATTTTCTATCAAACCAAACGTAGTCTACACATATATATAAATTGTGTAAGTATTATTTTATTTTGAAAGCCATATATAATTGTTTATATAAGTATAATGTAACAAATTAAGTATTGGAATTATATAGGATTAGTATAGCATGAATGCATCTACTTTAATTTATTAAGTCATAGATTACCAACTACAATGGCCTTATTGGGCCGTTAATACTCGCATAAATTATTAATTTCATATATTCTTTTGGCGGTTTAAATTATTATTATTTTTTTCATTTCACTTGAGTGATTATAAATACAGAAGGACATCCCATTTGACTACTTATATGGTTTGTTGTTGATTATTTATTTATTTTTAATTTAGAAGTTCTAATTAAAGATGGGTTATAGGGCTGAGGTTAACTGGGGAGTGGAATATCAAAAGCCTGATTGACTCCTGCACGCTACCTTTATTTTTTATCTTGGTTTATTATTTTTCTGTAACCGTGTATATATAGTTGGGTAAGTGATAAGTCTTGGATGATGATGGTGATTTTTCTGTAACCATATAAACCAAACTATCAGATATAACCTTGTTGCCATGCCGAATGCCAAAGGATTTTATGCAGGAGAGATATTAGTTTGTTGAATTGAATTTATCGACTTCTCACATAAAAGAACAAGTGATTGATTATGGTGGATTAATTACAAGGAAAAAAAAAATCTTGGTCATAGTTATGGGTCACCAAGGTTTTGATCATTCGTCATATGACGTGACAATCAAGTTAGTATATTACTTGGAAAAACTTTAGAAAGCAAGTAAACTATCAACATATTAGGAGCCCAGCAGGTCACCCAAGCCAACATTAGAAAGCAGTTGAGACTTGAGACCCAAGAAGCAAGTATCTGTACTTTACCTCATAGTATTCTCCTCCTTCCTTGACATTTACCTACCACCTTGAGGGAGCCATTTCAACTTCCCGCCAAAAAATGCACCCACTCCAACCACCAAGAAAATAACCCTAGCTCTCTTCTTTGGAATTTCTCAATAAATCAGAAGCCCCCCTCCCCTTCTTCTCCACTTCCAGAAAGCTTGAACACAACTTGGGGAAAAGTTTGGAAATCCCAAAGCAGCAAACAATTAAAGAAGCAGCTGAGTTCTTCAGTATTCATGGCAGGAATTTCTTCCTCATCCACAATAACAGCATCAGTAGAAGAGAGGATATCCTGGTATTGTTCTCTGGTCCTGGTGGTTCTTCTCTTGCTGGGTTGTTGTGATTCAAGCGAAAGTGAGTCGCTGGTTCGGATGAATCTGAGGATGATCGACAAACCTTGTGATGAGATTTACGTCGTTGAAGAGGGAGAAACCCTACATACCATAAGCGAAAAATGCGGTGACCCTTTCATAGTTGAAGAGAACCCACATATCCATGACCCAGATGATGTCTTCCCTGGTCTTGTTATCAAGATAACTCCTTTCAAGATTAGAGACTGGTAGAGTTTACTTTTCTTGCTCTAGTTCCGGTTTTAGCTTTTCAGTTTTAATTTCCATGAGTCTTTCAATGTTTAGGAGTCAGCTTCTTCATTGGAGATGGAATGCCTTGTAAATATTCTTCTGAAGGAACCACTTTATTTACTTTCCGTGCTTCCATCCCTGGTTGTGAAAGAAACAATGGCTCCTTCTATATATGTTGTAAAGAAAAGGATCAAGATCACTGTTCTATGATTTTTGCATTTGTTGGTTAGTTCGGCAAGTTAATTACCTCCTTCCAAATACATGGGTATATACATTTTATTCTTACTTATTGTCTTAGGAATGTAAATATGTTTTTCTACAATATGTAATTCAATATTTTCATGCCTATTTTTTATTAAATAAAAAACAATTTGATTATTTAAGGAATAATACTTTAGGGATGCATTTGTCTCCATGTAAAAGCAGCGGAACTGTATTACAAAAGGCGATAATGTGACAAAAATATTTCTGATTGAAAAGATCTTTACCGGCTTTTACCATTGAAGTCAGAATTGGATTGCCAAAAGTTCTTGAGCTATAAATATTTTATAATAAATCTGAACTTCAGTGGAAACATGGCTAAAAAATCACCGAAATTTTGTTGGTTAAAGCATTGACAGCGGCCTCACGCATAGAAATATCGTTGGTTAAAAATCTGGAATAATTACTGGGATCAACGGAAGAGAGTGAAGTCATAGTAAAGAAAGAACATGTTTCTTATTCCTAAGAATGGAACAGATCCTTAGGGTCTGCTTGATTGTTGAGAAAGGATCATGGTTTTTAAAACCAGATCGGACCGGTTGGTTGGACAGGAAAAACTGGGAACCAGTCAGGTGATCAGTTCTGTTTTTCAGACCCCTGACCGGTTTGTTCTCCGGGTCAGTTTTAAAAACCTTGGAAAGGATGAGATGAAAAAAGTTGGGATGAGAAAAAGGAAAAATTATTTCCTCAGTTAGTCACACTGCGTTTGTTTGCTGAGAAAATTTTTGTAAGAAAATCCATTTTCTAGTGTTTGTTTTATAAGAAAATTTATACGAGAAAATATTTCAATAAGCTATTCAATCATCAAAGAAATGCTCCCTTATTTGGATTTGTTCATTCATCAAAGAACCTATTCATACATTCATCATTCACCAAAAGCTTGTTCATTCATCAAAAAACCTGTTAATGCATTCATAAAAAAAGTTATACTAGGAGTTAAAAGTGCTCCATTATTTGAACCTGTTCATTCATTGAAGAAGTTGTTCATGAATCCATGAAAAACCTGTTCATGCATTCAATAACCTATTTCATAAAAAAAAAGCCATCCATATATCAATAAATCAACTGAAAGTTATCTTTTAACTTGTAATTAGTTCATCCAATGCCACTACTTCAACCTGTCCATTCCATGCACTCATAATCATCCATATACCGATAAATTCGTTGATATAGAATATAACCATACATTCCACTTAACACAAGTATAGTTTAATAATCATCAAAATAAAGTAAATTGACAATCGCACAAAAAGGGGGCAACCATCAAATTGCTAGTGCATCCCAACAAAATGTACAAAATGGATGCAAAAGCTCAACCATCAAAACAAGTTTTTGTCATATATAGTTAATACTGAGTTTGTTACTTGTAATAGTTCAATTCTCTCATTCCTTCCTTCAATATGGAGGCCCCAACTTCATTTGAAGCCATGTCTTCCTCAGTGTGGCTCCACTCCATAAAATGTCATAACTTGACTCTTAGATTCAACTTAGAAGCCATATGCTTTCATTAGAAATTCCACTAAACATCCTTCTAAACTCATAACATCTACATACATTTTCTCCTTGTTGAATAAACCAAACCCTCTCTCAGCTACAGATGCAAGTTTTCCAAGATGTGTAGCAATATCTTGTACTTGTTCAGTAACAACTGAAGCATGACTTTCGTTTTCCTAAAACTCTTCATTTTGCAGAACTACTTCCCTCTACTGACCTTGCTTGAAGGCTAGGATCTCCAAAATTCTCCGCCTCATCAATGTCATCAAACACATGCTTAGCATTCGGTGTTGCATTAGTGGTAATTGCGGAAATTGCATCTTGCTTGTTTAGCTCCTTGGCTATGAAGACACCATTTTCAGTCACTTGATCATTACCACAAGCCAATGCCAGTTGGTCATAGTTGGGAATGCTTTTTCGTTTGAACTGCTTTGCCTCTAGATGTGCCTGTTTATTTACTATGGGAGCTTCATAATAAGTCATATTTCATACTAATTTGAAAATTAAGTGTTTAAAGTGAATGTTATTAATCTATTTTACTTCAATATATGTAGCCCAAACATTAGGCGTTGCATCTATTGTCTTGGTTGAATGATTCCATGCAAAAACACTTTGATTCAAAAGGTTTTTTAATATGACAAAGTTCCACATGTTTGTTTTCAACCTATTCCATATGTGTCCTTGGGTACAGTTAATTGAAAACTTCATGCTAATAGCATGTGCTACTATAGTGTAGGCAGGTGCTTTGAAACTTTTGTCAACTTTGTTTCCAAGGTTGACTTGCTAAAAAAGTGTCTCAATGAGTAAATTATCCATATCTTGGGTCTACCTCATGTTTGATTTTTCATTCTTGTTATCAGGTTGAGAGCTAGAAGAGTCCATTTATATTTCATGCTAATCAAATGAACAATGCAATTCAACAATATAAATCCATAACACTAAGTTAGACAAAGTATTTTTGTATAAATAGCAATATTTAATTACTAAACTCAAACAACAATCATTTTAAAAAGGAGAGTGCACATAGGAAAAAAATGAAAGAGTTAGACAACAAGAAGAAATTAATGTCGAGCCCTAGATCGATAAAAGACATAATCAACCCACATTTAGGTAGTTATTTTGTCTTTGAAACAAATTCCTTCCCATGATTGTTCATTTCTACTAGCTCATTGAGATGGTTGGGTGAGTTGTGTCAACTGCTTCTCAATCATAATGACGCATGATAAAGTCATATGGATCGACACCCATGACATGGTTGTGCAAGATACAACATGTAGACACAATATTCACCTGAGACTTAAAAAGATATTGTTGTTGAGATACCAAAATTGGAAAGCATTTCTTCAATACCCCAAAGATCCGTTCAATGGCATTTTTAAGTGATGAGTGCCGAAGGTTAAACAATTCTTTTGGGTTGTCAAGTTGATGTGCACCCCATTCCTTTAGATGGTATTGTGTGTTTTGGTATAGTGTAATGAATCCAGTCTTTAATAAAAATCCTATGTCTACGAGATAATATTTATCTATTTAAAATATAAGAAGTTAGGAAACACATACATTCTTACCTATTAAATACAAATGACTCTGATGAGAGTTTATTAATACCTTAAGGGACCTCTAATTTATGCTCCCTCCTCAGAGCATTGTTAAGCATATAAGAGTCTGATGCAGCAACTCCCAACCAGGTAATACAGATGTGAACTACAAATTGAAAGAACATGCAACAAGGATGTTTTGTGTAGGGTAAGATTTACGATCTCAAATTCTATCAACATCAACAGAAGGGAATTTTATAGGGAGGTGTGAGACATCAATTGCCCCAACAAAATCTTGCCATTATACATATGCATTTTATTATGCATTATTATGAGTGTATATGTCATAAAGAAGACACTATGACTTATGTTGCCTTGAAATATGACAAAAAATTAAGTCAATTTCTAATTTTTGGAGGTGTTTCAGTACCACTTGGTTGAATCAAGTACTTATCCTCCAAGCTCAACAATGCATTCAATACATTGTTGAAATGATGACTTACAATCTCACAAGATCAACTGAAATGAAAGTCCATTGTTCTATTCCTAACATTGTGTGCCAATATGTGTAGGAAACATGCTACTTGTTCTTCTACCATGCAATTCAACGTATCATATAGTCTCCCTATCTCACGAATAATCTTGCATTACTTTGCAAATGCTGCTTTTCCTATTCTCAATTAATTATAACAATCTATTTTTGTCCATATAGTCTCTCCAATAAATCCCTCCATTCTAAATCCTGGTTAACTGATAGTTCTTTATCAATATAATCCACATATTCTTGCAACATTGAAAACTATACTGACATATTCCAGAATGTTAGTATAGTTTGCATGTTAGAAAAAGTAGTCAAAGAAAAAAAAAAAACAAATCATCAACGATGAATAAGTTTAAGTGTGTACTAGTTTCTTAAAATTTTATTTCAACATTCTTTAATCTGAAATTTTGAATACATGTAGATTTATAAATCTGAAATTTTGAAAGTTTATAGGTTTCTAACTCAGATTTGGACACAAAACACCCTATTCCCCTTCCCTCATTCTTTTTCTTTCTGTTTTTTTTTTGGTAAAAAGACTTGAATTGTGTTGAGTTACCTAAGGCTTCATCCCAACCTCAATCTAGTTTCAACTCAGATTGGGATTTTCTAACCAAACCTCACCCATTATAGTTTCAGATTGGATTAGTGCTTCCAATGAGGGTCTATCAATGGTTTAGCATTTTCACTTTTACATAGCCCCTGTTTCAGGAATCTCTAGAAAAAAAATCCAAAGAGATTTCCTTTGGCAAGGTTTGGATGGTGAGAAGTACTTTCATCTTGTGCCTTGGCACCAAGTTTTCTTGTGTTTTATAGATCAACATAAACTATAAAATCCAGTTTTCTTGATCATTTTTTTGTCTCTTTTGATGGCTAATTCATGTGACAGAGCCTTTATAGGGGAATGTTCCATAAATAATCCTTTTGAACTTATTGGCATACTATTCTATGGCTTATCATACAGTGTTATTAACTTTCTTTTTTTATTTCTGAAATTTCTAAAGATGTAGGTGCTCTTGAACTAACAAGCTACATGGGAAGGTTTGAGGATACTTTGACTTTACTTATCCATAATGGTGTGTAGAAGGCCTAATCTAGAAAAATTAAAGGGAATTAGTGGCTAACATATTGTCATTTTTTACTGAATGTCATTTTTCATGTTTGAAGTGACCAACCTCTTCCACATGTTCATATACATCCCTGTTGCAACATAAAGGATATGATGTATGACAATGCAGTTTAAAACTGCTTATTTGATGATTAGAGTAGAACATAGGAGTGGAACAGAGTAAGATCAAAGGGATTCTATCATATGAAATTATGTTGGTTAATTAGGTATGGAAAATTTTATATGAATAATAACAAAGAGTTAGTAATAAAATTCAATAATCAAGCATAGAAGATGTCATCAAGTTTCAAAATCATTCTATTATATCTGATTTTTCCTCATGTTGGTCTTCCATCAATAAATCCTTATTAAGTAAATAAATAAGTAATTTAACCTATACTTTAATAAGTATTAACATCAAAATAGAAAACTAACTAAATTTTAGTTGGCCTTGAGGTAAGATGCATAGAAATTCTTACACAATTTACCTACTTCTATGTAGGCTTAACAAACCAAAGAGTGTGAAATGATACCAAAAAGGTTTGATACTATAAAAACTAATAACTAATCAATTGATACTGTAAAAGCTACATATAAATTCTTATATAGTTTTCTGAAAAACTAGTAACTAATCAATTTATTAGTTCAGGTCTCATGATCTAGGCTATTTGAAGGGTATCAAATGAATTTCCTAAGGTCAAGAAAATGAATGTAGGTGACCAATGTGTGGTAGCACAAAAAAAAATTACAGATTTTGCAAAGATTGGTGGAAATACAAACAAAAACAAATATTATATTTAACATGTGCAAGCATTATTACCGGAGGAAATAAAAAAATAGAGATTATATTTAACCCATGCAAACAATATTACTGATTTTGTAGAGATTGGAAGGAATAAAAACAAAAACAGAGGTTATGTTTAACCTGTGCAAGCATTATTATTGATTTTGCAAAAATTACAGTGAATAAAAGTAAAAAATAGAGGTTATATTTAACCTTGCAAACATTATTACTGATTTTGCAAAGATTAGAGGGAATAAAAGCAAAAAATAGAGATTGTATTTAACCTTGCAAACATTATTACTGATCTTGTAGAGAATGGAGGGAATAAAAACAAAAATAGAGAAAAGAACAACCAAAATAGAATGAAGATACATGGGAAACAATGGAAGATTGAGTATGGGTGTTACCTCAAGCTTGGGAACAAATACGTTCTTGGCACAAATCTGCACAAATGATGTGAAAATATTAGATCTAGAAAACCCATGTGTGTTTGGACATTTTACAAAAGGAAATCACATATAAGGCATTCACAAAGAATGATAAAAACCCTAGTGTGACCGGATCTCACCGTTGGGTTAAAATGAGAGGAAATTTTGAAAAAAAAAGGCATAGATGCATGTTCGTGAATGATGCAGTTTCATTCCAACAAAACCTCATATAGGAGACAATGAATACACAAACTAAGTTTCCAAGCAATGAGGGGAAAAACATGGAGATAGAAAAGAATGAATAATGGACTGAAAAAAAAAACAAAAATGGGTAAAATATAATCGCCTAATCAAGTTGTTCATGGATCTTGTCTTACCTTCCAAAGAGATGTCTGGAGAAGCCACCAGAGATATGACTGTTGGGGTGCTACTTACAAAGGAGACAAAACTACGAACTCCTATTTTGATAAAGCCCAATAAATTTTCTCAAACGTGTCTTTAACTTTTCTTTTCCTACTGGGGTTACACTGTTTTGGTGCGATCCCGCTCACTTGTTTTTGGGATCCTGCGTCCCCCTCATTTCTCATCCCAAAGCACTGTATACCACTAAACAAACATAGGAAAGATGAATCATTTAAGAATATTTCTCTTTTCACATCCCTTTCTCAGCAATGAAACAGACCCTTCTTAGTGATTAAGATTTTGACTGATAAAGAGATCAGCCTTCTAGGTTTATGTAAAGGCTTAAAAGCCGCTTGGCACATAAACCCATATGCAATATCTGAGTTTGAACCGGATGCCTTCCTGATTAGATTCCCCCTCTAGAGTGGAGAGAAATGCAATTGTTGACAATGGACCTTGGACGTTTGACAAAGATCTTATCATCATGGAGAAGTGCCTACTTGATATGGCCCTTTCCTCTTACCTCCTTAACGACATTGATATTTGGGTGCACATAAGAGGACTCCTAGTAGAGAACCTTACTCTGGCGGTGGGAATGGAACATGCAAAAGCTATTGGCAAGACTTATGAACCACAACAAGGGGAAGAAAAGAAATGGAGTAATTTCATCTGGATCAAAGTATCCATGAGTATCTACAGCCCACCAGTCTGATCCTCTCGCTACACATTTCTAAACAATACTACTATACGTCTATACCTGCTAAGTTTCAGTACGAGAGGCTCCCCAAATTTTGCTATTTGTGCGGCAGATTGGGCCATATACAGGACAAATGTGAATACAGAGCAAGAGTGAACAATGCAATTGACACTTGCAAGATAGGGGAGGCTCGTAAACACCTACAAAATCTACTCCAACCTTGATTCACAAAATATTTGTGGTGCGAAACAAGAAGACAACAAGGGGGAAAACAAAACTCAAAGAAAGCTGATAAGCATAGGCATGCAAAGGTGAGCAGCCGGCGATCGAACTCAGGCGATGCTGACGCAGACAAGGAGAACCCCATTCATGTCTTTCCCTCAACCGAAAATCAATGCATAATCTTGGGGGATGTATAAATGAAAGGACACTAGAACTGAAGAGAGCTATGAAGATTCAAATTTAAAAAAAGAAAAAATAAAAGGAAAGGCTCTCCTAAATTCTGATTTGGAAATCTTAAATGAAGATTTGGGAGAAGATATGGAGCAGATTATGGAAATAGACTTAGAAGTCTCTAAGGCTCTTAATGTTTCAGCCCCTTTAGTTGTAAAACAAGTAGTGGACCCTACTAAACCCAAAATTAAAGAAGGCAATGGACTGGGCTGGAAAAGGAAATCTAGGCAAGAGGAAGAAATTGAACATGACGCCCATGGAATTGCCAATGTTGGGATTACTATTGGACACGCCCATTTAAAGAAGAAAGAATGTTTCAAAGACCCACAACCAAGTACTCCATTCTCAAATCAAAACAGTGAAGGGGCTGAGGTGGCAAGTCCAAAGGTGCCACCACGGGCACCAAGAAGATCTGAGCTTGAAACTGTGGGGGGTGTGGGCTTAAGCCCGTTCCATTAATGTTCTTGTTTTTGTCAAGGTTTTCAGGTGTGTTTAGGTCTTTTGTGTATATGTGTGTGTGTTTTCTCTCTTTTGTGTTTGTTGGTAGGTGTTTAAGTGTTTGTGTTGTGTCTTCAGTGTTACAGAAGTCTTCAAGGGTTTTATAGTTTCTGTTGAAGGATTATGACTTTCATTTTACTGGTGATTTCTTCGTTAATGCCAATTACAAAGACCTTGCTTGTTGATGCTCCTAGTGCTCAACTTACCTAGGTTGTTGTTTCTTTCTTGATGCTTGGTGGTATCTAGTTGGTTTTCAGTCTTGAGTTCCTTAATATTTCTATTTATTTCTTGTAATCTGAGTATTTTTAATGAAGAATTGCCTTTTGGACTCAAAAAGAAAAAAAAAAAAAAAGAAAAGAAACATGGCTAAAAAACTAGATAAATGACTAGGGACGCAACTTGGAGGGAAGGCTCGAATCCAACATGGAAAAATCGGGTTGGGTTGGGTTAAGGATGAGGAATCGTGTTGTTAGACAGTTTTTGTATGCCCTTAGCTCCAATAAGTTTTGATGTACTTTTGACATTTAGTGTAAATGAATAAAGTGCATGTTTGATTCATGTTGTGTGGTATGTTTCTGTGTAAGACCCTTAAACTGAACACTTAATGAGACTCGCGTTAGTTTAGAATGTTCATTGCCGTTGGATAAGTCTTGGGAGATTTATCCTGTCAAGGCTGACACTGGTGTGTTGCCAAGTGTTGGGGTGGCTTGTCTCAGCTGCCAGGGTGAGACCCAAAGCACATGTAGTGTGGGTTTAGTTGAATCTTTGAACTGGACCAGATTTCTAGTATTGCCCTGGACCTTGGTGATTCATTGGCAAAACTAGAAAGTTATACCTGACCCCTAGACTCAATTATGATACTGCACTAGGTGTCGGATTGGACTGTCTTTGATATGCCAATCAGTGAGATCCTTAGCGGGGTCAAAACTTGGGTATGTTGGGATAGTCTGAGAATTCGTCTGAGTGGGTGATCATAGTGACAGGATCAGCCCCTTTGTTGGACAAAGGTAATGATCAGGGGTGCACTCTCTCTGATTGAAACCAAACTGCCGGCAGTTGATTTTAATCGTTGGAATTTTATTTTACAAATTTTATATATAAGATATATATAGATATATACGGTTTCAAAATGTTTGCAAATGGTTTTAATTCCCGAGATCCATATGAGTAGAGAGTGCAACACTGTTCCTTGCAGCCGAGGGAGATGTCCCCTCTTGTCGGGCAATGTTTGATCATTATGGGCTGAGAGGTTAAGTGTAAGACCATTTAGGGTTACACCTGATGGGCTAATCTTGCATCTGCCCATAGTCCCTGGGTTTTTATAAGATGGCTTGGTCCAAGAACCACTTAGTGTAAAAATTGGGCCCATAGAGTCCATGTGATGGGCTCAAGGGGTTCACTGGGCTTTCCAGTGAATTCGGCTAGGCCTTGTAACAAAGGCTGGGCCGAACCCATGTGGCTGATGTGTAGATCAATACTTGGGTCCCACGCCATACAAAGAAGCCCAACTAGGCAGCCGTTTGGAAGCCTGTTGAGCACTTAATGCTTATTCGACTTAAAGCCCATTTTTAACTGGCTGATTTAATTACCCATTTAAAGGGGTGGATATGAGATTCAAATAACGATTTGAATCTGGTAACCTCCTAATAAGATCAGGAGTGGGTTGACCTAACCTGTAGATAGGATTGAGATAATTCCCTATCAAAATACAAATTTGGATTGGGATAACTCCTAATAGGATTATAAGGTTTCTTAATCACTAGGAAAGAGGAGAAACCCTAATCTTGAATTACATGAATTCGAACCAAGGGTTTACCAAAAACATCGTCATGCAATTTGAGATTGGATCTCAGAAACCCTAGAGAGAAGAAAAGCAAATACACCAACTTCAGCTCTAGAGTTCTCCTCCAGCTGCCGCCATTCACTGCCTGGTTCGATCTCTCTGAGAGGAAAAGATCAATAAGGTGTTCTTGATATCAGTCTTTGCTGAAAGTCTGATTATGTACGGTGCTCTTCACTTCCATCGAATTCTTGTGAAGAATTTGGTTCATAGGACGAACACTACTAGTTCTGTTCCAGTATCACTACGTCATCTTCAGTGGGAGCAGATCTTGGGAGTATTCTTTGGGCGTGAACACCGATGTTGGGAGATACCGACTCTCCGTACCAGGTATAATCCTTCCCTTTCTCTTTGGTTCAGATCTGGTTTACGTTTTGATTTGATTATATCCTTGAATAGAGTATTCTAAAATTAGGGTATATGATTCCCAGTTGGAAGGGAGGAGAGAAATTTTTGAAATTCGCCCACCTTGTTCTGCTGCTTTCTTGGCATCCATACAATGGATCTCTCCCTCCTTTCAGTGGTATCAGAGCCATAGGTTGGAATCTTGAGCTAAGAAAATTAGATCTGAACCTACGCAAATGGGCAGAAGCTGTTCTACCTGGATTTGCGCAGATTGTTGTTTTTGTTCCAAGAAATTGTTTCTGGATGTGAGCGATTGATCTGAAATTAATTTTTGTTAAATCTGAAATTTATTTGGAAATGTGCTTAATTTATTTCTTGATTTAAATGGGTTGTTCGTACATGGAGATTGAAGTGCAGATTTGGCGTAGATAGTTTGCACAATCTTTTTGTAGTTTCTATTCTATTCGGTCTGTAAAATATTTTTTTTTCTAGACTGAATGTATAGTATTCAATCAAGAATGTAATTAATTAATAGAAATTAGATCGTGATATCACATTCTGTGTTTTGCAGTTTATGAAACTGCAACCCTTGATTACTAACCTCTATTTTGCAGGTGGTACGAACAGTCCATATCTGATTTGTGATTGTCTAAAATCAGAAATATTAATTTCAGATCTTTCTTGAATTGTTTCTTGAATTAAAAATCGGTTTTGGACTATTTCGGACCAGATTGGACCAAAGTTGTTTGGACCGAATCTAGGGTTCGAATAGGGCTATTCTCAGCCCTGATTTCTCCTACTTTTAGGTCTGAAACTAATCTTTAATTGGAAGAACCAATTCGGCCCAACCTATAAAGCCCAATTTTAAAAAGTTAAAATTGCAAAAGCCCACTTTTGTGTAAAAGCTATATGGGCCGAACTGCTAACTGCTATTCAGCCAATATACCTAGATAATGTTAATTGTTAATATTATGGATTATAAATGAGCTTATTAATGGGCTTTACAGCAAGTAATTGATTGGATCAATTCTTCCATTACATGCGATGTGTGGATGTTTGATGTGCTGCGACCATGGGCCATAAGCACTTGGCCCATGATGATACGTTAGTGGCTCTCGCACATACCATGGCTGAATGCACATCATTGCCATGGTGTCCCTTATGGTCATTGGATGACCCCTTCCTTTCGTGATGGTCCCCACAACCCTAAATAGAGACATGGGCGGAAACCCTAGCCAAATTGGGCCACCAGAAATCTGACTTTATGAAAGTCAGTGGGAGCCACTTTGGTTTGACCTAAATTAACTAGGGCGTAATCACTTGTTCCCTTCGGTAATATGAGTGCATGTGATAGGGAAATCCATATGATGGACTCTCTAAAGGCCTTTCGTCATTAGCACGATGATGGGTCCTTCAGTAATGAGGAAACACACCATAAAATTGGGCTATCCATTTGTTGTTGGGTCTGTCAGAGTGTTTCATAAAATGATAGGGGCATCATAGACCGATGTGGGAGGGGCTTCACCAGAAAATGGGAACTCTCTCACGGTACCTTAGTGTAACCTGAATATGATGGGTGAGCACTCACTAGACAGAAATGTTTACCCTAAAATGACTATTAACCTTGTCTGACAAAGGCCAAAGGGAAACTCATATGATGAGTGGATATGATCCGTCACAAAGAGGTGGTGGGGTTATGCAGCTGAAACAGTTGGCTCCACGCACCCTATGTGATTTCCCACATTTCCAGAGACATTTCGCCATCTCCGTCACTGAGATAGGAGGGAAATCTTAGAGATGAACAAATGGAAATGGAACATAAATTAAAAGCCATATCTATGTAGGTAACATGAATCAAACAAAGGTTGTGGATTAACATTTTATTGTTTACCAGAAAATGGCAAGCGGACAATTTGCTAAGTTGCTTGACGACAATAAACTTAAGGGCCCAAACTATGCTGACTGGTATAGAAACCTTATGCTGGTCCTAACTTCAGAAAAGTTAGATAAAGTGGCAAAGAATCCTACACCGGATCATCCGGGAGACAGGGCTTCAGAAGCCCACAGGAGGGAATACCAAGAATGAGAGGAGAAAAACTTCCTAGCCCGCTGCTATATCATAGCCTCTTTAGATAATCTGATACAGAGGCAGTTCGATCAGATTGAACTAGCCAAAGACATATTGGATAGTCTAAAAACTATGTACAAAGAGAAAAACCGTTCTACTCACCAAAAGGTCCTAAACCAGTTCATGACCGCGCAGATGACCGAGGGGCAGCAAGTTCATGACCATTGTCTCCGGATGATGGGTTACATAAACGAGCTAGAGGCCCTTGGGTCTGGGCTAAATCTGGTTACATAGATAGACACCATTCTTAACTCCTTTCCTTCGTCCTTTAATCCGTTCATTATGAACTATAATATGAACAAGCTGAATGTCAACGTTTAAGAGCTCACCAACATGTTACAACGAGCCGAGGAAATGATTAGAAAGGATGAGCCGATAGCCATGCTTGTTGAAGTTGGCAAATCTGGCAAGAAGAGGAGAGAAAAGAGGAAGCCCCAGAAAAAGGCCACTAAATCTAAGAAACAAAAGAAAGACAAGGCATCTGATGCCTGTCGCTTCTGCAAGCAGGCCGACCATTGGAAGAGGAACTGTCCTGTCTACCTGGAATCTAAGAAAGGTAATTTTGAAACTTGTGTCATGGAAACTAATCAGTTAATTGCTTCTATGTTCTGGTGTGTTGACTCTGGGGCTTCAACTCATGTGTGTAATTCACTATAGGGGTTCAAAGTAAGTAGAAGGTTGAGTGAAGGAGAAGTGACACTTTACTTGGGGACTTCTGCAAGTGTTGCAACTACGGTGATAGGAATCATAAAATTAGTCTTTAGAAAAGGAATACTTGTACTTAAGGATTGTCTTTATGTACAAAACTTAAGAAGAAATTTGATTTCTGTTTCTAAACTATGTGTTGATGGATATACTGTCTGTTTTAGTAATATGATTACTATTAAAATGAACAATAAATTCATCGCATGCGGGGAACTAGAGAACGGTCTCTATGTTCTACATCCTTCTCTATAAACTAACTTAACCGAAACTATGTCAGTCAAAATCTCCAAGAAAAGGACTCGTGATATAGTTAGTCCCACGTGCCAGTGGCATTACCGACTTGGCCATATCGGTATTGACCGAATCACAAGACTGGTAAAGGATGGTCCTTTGGATTTTCTAACCATAGAAGATCTTCCCACTTGTGAGCCTTTCCTCCGAGGTAAGATGACAAAACGACCATTTAACGGTAAGCCTGAAAGATGTACAGGCACGCTTGACCTTATACATACTGATGTATGTCGTCCCCTGAGTGTCAGGACTCATAACCAACACGTGTATTTCATCACCTTCACCAATGATTACTCATGACATGGTTACGTGTACCTAATGAGACAGAAGTCCGAATCCTTTGAAAAGTTCAAGGAGTTTAGACAAGAAGTCGAGAAACAGTTAGGGAGAAAAATTAAGGCCCTTCAATTAGATCGAGGTGGCGATTGTCTCTCTGACAAATTCAGGGACTACTTGAAGGCCAACGGGATAATATCACAGTTAGCTCCTCCTACAACACCATAGCTTAATGGTGTTTCAGAGAGGAGGAATAGGACATTGTTAGACATGGTCCGGTCACTTCTCACACACTCGGAATTAGAGATTGCAATCTACGTACTGAATCGGGTTCCAACCAAATTAGGAACACATGGTATGTAAACTTAATAGATCCATCTATGGACTTAAGCAAGTTTATAGGAGTTGGAACATCCGTTTTGACTCTGCAGTGAAATCGTTTGACTTTGAGTAGAATCCGGATAAGCCCTGTGTTTACAGGAAGTCCAGTGGGGATAAGGTCACATTCTTGGTGTTGTATGTGGACGATATCCTACTCATTGGGAATGATGTAGGAATGTTGACTTTGGTCAAGGTGTGGCTTTCGTAGCAATTCTCCATGAAAGATCTTGGAGAAGCCTCCTATATATTGGGTCTTCGACTCTATAGAGATAGATCGAAGCAGATAATTGGATTATCCCAGGCTGCTTACATTGACAAAGTTGTCAAAAGGTACAACATGGAGAAGTCCAAGAAAGGAAATGTTCCTTTCAGGCATGGAGTCACTCTCTCCAAGAAGATGTCTCCCAAGACTTCTGAAGAGATTGAGGGCATGAAAGATGTTCCCTATGCCTCAGCCATAGGGAGCATCATGTATGCCATGCTGTGCACTCTTCATGACATCGCTCAGGCGGTGAGTGTGGTAAGCAGGTTCTAGGCCAACCAGGGCAGGAGCATTGGACTGTTGTGAAGAACATACTCAAATACCTTCGAAGGACAAAAGAGTTTTGTCTGGTATTCGATGGTAGTTCACTACAAATTCTAGGGTATACTGATGTCAATTTCCAATCGGATCCAGATGATAGAAAGTCTACATCTGGGTATGTTTTCACGATAGGATCGTGTGTTGTTTGCTAGAAAAGTAGCAAACAGGGGTCCATGGCAGACTCCACAACCGAAGCCGAGTACATTGCCGCAAGTGAAACTGCTAAGGAAGTCGTGTGGATGAAAAAGTTCATTCACGAATTAGGAGTGGTTCCGCCTAACACATCACCCATCCCGTTGTTGTGTGACAACAATGGAGCGATCGTTCAAGCTAAGGAGCCTCGAGCTTACTCGAAGGCAAAGCACATCGAGAGGAAGTACCATGTACTGCGGGAGATTGTTGGTAGAGGGGATGTCCTGATTCAGAGGGTAGCATCAACGGATAATGTGGCAGACCCATTAACTAAGCCACTCACACAAAAAGTGTTTGAGAAACATGTGAAAAGCATGAGACTCCGGCTTGTACCAGATTGGACCTAAGTGCAAGTGGGAGCTATTAGATAGATTTTGTATGCCCTTAGCTCCAATCAGTTTTAATGTACTTTTGACATTTAGTGTAAATGAATGAAGTGCATGTTTGATTCATGTTGTGTGGTATGTTTCTGTGTAAGTTTGGGGAGATTTATCCTATATAGGCTGACACTGGTGTGCTACCAAGTGTTGGGGTGGCCTGTCTCAACTGTCAGGGAGACCCAAAGCACATGTAGTGTGGAATTACTTGAATCTTTGAACCAGACCGGATTTCCAGTATTGCCCTGGACCTTAGTGATTGTTGGGCAAAATTGGAAAGTTACACCTGACCGCTAAACTCAATTATGATACTGCACTAGGTGTCGGATTGGACTATCTTTGATATGCCAATCAGTGAGATCCTTAGCGGGGGTCAAAACCTAGGTATGTTGGGACAGTTTGAGAATTCATCTAAGTGAGTGATCATAGTGACAAGATCAGCCCCTTTGTCAGACAAAGGTAATGATCATGGATGCACTCTCTCTGATGGAAACCAAACTACTAGTAGTTGATTTCAATTGTTGGAATTTTATTTTGCAAAATTTATATATAAGATATATACATATATATACGGTTTCAAAATATTTGCAAATTGTTTTAATTCCCGAGATCCATATGAGCAAAGAGTGCAACACTATTCCTTGCAGCCGAGGGAGAGGTCCTCTCTTGTCGGGCAGTGTTTGATCATTATGGGCTGAGAGGTTAAGTGTAAGACCATTTAGGGTTACACCTGATGGGCTAATCTTGCATCTGCCCACAGTCCCTGGGTTTTTATAAGATGGCTTGGCCCAAGGATCACTTAGTGTAAATGTTGGGCCCATAGAGTCCATGTAATGGGCTCAAGGGGTTCATTGGGCTTTCCAGTGAATTCGGCTAGGCCTTGTAACAAAGGCTGGGCCGAACCCATGTGGTTGATGTGTAGATCAATACTTGGGTCCCACGCCATACAAAGAAGCCCAACTGGGCAGTAGTTTGGAAGCCTGTTGAGCACTTAATACTTATTGGGCCTAAAACCCGTTTCGAACTGGCTGATTTAATTACCCACTTAAAGGGGCGGATCTGAGATTCAAATAAAGATTTGAATCTAGTAACTTCCTGATAAGATCTGGAGTGGACTGACCTAATCTGCTAATAGGGTTAAGATAATTCCCTATCCAAATACATATTTGGATTGGGATAACTCCTAATAGGATTAGGAGGTTTCTTAATCACTAAGAAAGAGGAGAAACCCTAATCTTGAATTACGTGAATTCAAACCAAGTGTTTAGCAAAAACATCCTCTTGCAATTTGAGATTGCATCTCAAAAACCCTAGAGAGAAGAAATGCAAATATGCCAACTTCATCTCTAGAGTTCTCCTCCAGCCGCCACCATTCACTTCCTGGTTCGATCTCTCTGAGAGGGAAAGATCAAGAAGGTGTTCTTGATATCAGTCTTTGCTGAAATGCTGATTGTGTTCGGTGCTTTTCGCTTCCATTGAATTCTTGTGAAGAATTTGGTTCATAGGACGAACACTGTTGGTTCTATTCCTGTATCACTGCGTCATCTTCAGTGGAAGAAGATCTTGGGAGTATTCTTTGTGCGTGAACACCGATGTTGGGAGATACCGACTCTCCGTATCAGGTATAACCCTTCCCTTTCTCTTTGGTTCAGATCTGGTTCAGTTTTGGTTCGATTAGATCATTGAATATAGTATTTTAAAATCAGGGAATATGATTCACAGTTGAAAGGGAGGAGAGACATTTTTGAAATTTGTCCACCCTGTTCCGCTACTTTCTTGGGGTCCATACGATGGATCTCTCCCTCCTTTCACGTGCAACCCAACCCATATGAATTAGCCTACTAGGATAGGTCAGCCTGACTTAGCTAACTCTTATAAATCCAAGACTTGGACTACTTTATATAGTGGGTTAATTAAGAGGGTCTATGTATTTTTCCCCTCACTAGAAATCTTTTGTATTTTTGGTAAGTCCATAATAAAAGTTCCATTTGTTTGTGGTGTAAATCTGAACAGAACACAAATTTTGCACCTTTAACCTTTAATTAGTTCTCTCCCTCTATGATTCAGCTAGTATCTCTATGCTTTCTACCCCTCTTACTTTGATCTCTCACATCTACATCATCTTCCTGTTTGTCCAAATACCATTTTTCTTTTTCTCTCTTCTTTCTACGACTTATTGTTGCTTTTTCATAGAGGAGGACGAGAATTTACAAGACTTATCTAGCTTACTTCTCCCTTCTTCTCATGCTTTGGTTGAAGCATCCATTGAATATGCTCTTCATGTTGATGATTTGCAAAGGAGCCTTGTTTGCATACTAATAAAAACATCAAAGTTGTTGGTTTTAAAGAAATTCTAAGCAAATATTTGAAAATTGAAAGTACAATTCATGGAATTTACTGCCACCCCCTTGGTTCACTTTCCAAGTTCTTTCGAGTGTGACCAAAATCTTGATAAGGGACCATGGTTATTCGACAATGACATTATAGTATTCAAGAAGGTGATGCCTAATGAGTGATGTAGTATAAGAGGAGGCCAACAAGTTCTATGTAGGTTGGGATCACTCCAAGACACATAAGAAGTTGGGGTAACGTCACTTATCCAACTGATTAGTAAAGGCATAAGGGTGTAAAGAAGGCATAAGGGAACTTTATTGTAGAAGGCATAAGGGTGTAAAGAAGTCTATATAAAGAGTAGCTAGGCCAAAGTTAAGGCAGTTCTGTTGATTTTCTCTTAATTATTCAGTAAAGACTTGTTCTTCTTCCTATTTTTTTGGATTTGGTTCTTTTTTTTAAGCTTCTCTAAATATGATTTGTTTTTGAATTGTTCCAGTTGGTATCAAAGTACAAGTTTGGTCATTCTTTCAATTATGGCTCCCAAGAAGAAACAAGTGATTCACATCATGGAGAAAGAAATCAAAAACAAAACACAAGAGGATATGACAAAATTAAGAAAACAAGTCAATGCTCTTTCTTAAGAGTTGGGATCACTATGCTTTCATTTTGAAATAAGGGACAATGACTTTGATGCATTTGCCTCAATTTGATCCTTTTCATTATCATGACAAGCAACTAGATCGATTGTAGTTGTAGGTGGTGACCAAAGATGGTGGGAAATAGGTCTTAAGATGAGATCCCAGAGTTCCATGGATGTATTAGAGATGTAAATCGAGTTATGCTTGCCTCCTATGGATGCTTCAAAGGTCAGGTTCGGCATGGCCCATGGCACGAGCCCTGGTGAGTCCGAGCCGTGCCTTACTATAACATGGGCTTGGGTTGGGTAGGCTACAAGCTGTGATGGGATGGGCTATGGGTGGGGCCTTGGGCTTAGGCCGAATTGTGCCAAACTTTCTTTTTGTTTTTTGACATTTTTATTATTTTATTTTATTTTTTTGCTAAGTAAAAAGTGATACAACATACAAACCTTGGGAAAAGTAAAAATTTAACAAAAAATACTTAACAAAATACAAAATAGACAATAAATTGAAAACATTTAGAAATTATATTTCATTTCGATTTGAACAACATAATGGGTGAATGGAGTATTGGAAATGGAATAAAATATAAAAAAATATAATAAAATTAGAAATTGAAAAAAAATTAGAATGGTATTGTTGAAAAAATAAAAAATACTTTAAATGAAATTAAAACACAAAATTAACAATAATTTTAAAGAAAGAAAAATTCTATACAATTATTTAGTATGTAGAAAATGTTGACTTCATTTTCTTCAAGCATATGGTGAAGTGTCATGCCCTCCTTTATCTTGCAAACTATCCTTAGTATCCAACTAATCTTTCAAGAATATGCACATCTTTAGGCTTCCATCATTCATGTAACTTCTCTTGTCATCCAACACCCTAGAACCTTACCAACCAAGAGCTGGCTCGTTGCTGTATTAGCTGGTTTGTTCCACCACTGCTTTGGGGAGAAAAGGGTCAATGGGAGGTTTTAATGGTGCATAACACCGAATACCAAAAAAAAAAAAACACCCTCTAGGTATGATTGCTTATGGATAATCATCATAGGAAGAAGACTTTTCTTTCTTACCTTTGGTATATCCAACCACCGCTTGAATAAGGTTGGGGACTTTGGATAAACGAGGTGAGGACTTTTCTTAAGGTATATGGGTAGCCCGACCTGATTAAGGTTCCCCTACACCACTTAGGAGATTATAGAAACAAAATCAAGTCCTTGCATATAGAGAGCCTTAGCAACTACCCTCAGGAGTCCGAACTAGGCACTTTAGTGCATTGATACTTATTTGTAGTTAATATTCTTTTTATAGTTTTCTTGCATTTCTATTTTTGTTTGCATTTGTATTTTTGCTTTTGTTTTTGCTTAAGCAAGCAGGTAAGAGCAGTTGTGGGCCTAATCAAATACAATTCTTCATTTTCTTTTAAATAAAAGCTTGCACAACCAAGCCCCATGGCTACAACCTAGGGCCAATCCAACCCATGTGTGGACGTCACCCAACTATTTAGAGTAATAGAATAGTTAAGATAGAAAATAAGCTAATTTGAACAATCCTGGAACTAGTGGATGGACAAATTCCTAACTCAAATAGAACAATCTATAGAGCAATTCGGAAATCAAGTAAGCCATCTCCTATCCAAAAACTATGCCCAACCCAACCAGGGGCAAAGCACTCAAGCCCAACAATCATGGGCTCTATCCTTGTTAGTCCAGCCCAACCAGGGGCACAACACTCAAACCCAACTATCATGGGCTCCACCCTTGTCAATTCAGCCCAACTAGGGGCAAAGCACTTAAGCCCAACCATCCTAGGCCCCATCTTTGTCAGTTCAACCAAACCAGGGGAAAAACACCCAATCTCAATCTTTGTAGGCCCTATTCTTGCTAGTTCAGCCCAACTAGGGGTAATACACTCAAGCCCAACAATTGTGGGCCCCATCCTTACTAGTTCAACCCAACCAGGGGCAAAACATTCAAGCCCAATCATCATGGGCCTCATCTATGCCAAACCATCCTAATCAAAGGTAATGCAATCAGACTCAACCATTATGGTTCTCATTTATGCTAGTTCAGCCAAACTAGGGGCAATACGCCCAAACCCAAACTTCATGGACCTTAACCATGCCAGCTCAGCCTAGTCGGGGGTACTATAGTCAAGCCCAACTTTACATGCCTCACCTATGCTAGTTCAATCCATTCAAGGCCATCCAAGGCTGGCCTAATCATCATGGGCCACAATTCTAATGCAACCCATTCAAGGGTATTCTTGCCCAACCTAATCTCCACTAATGCCAATTCAACCAAATTGGGGGCATTTCAACTAAGCCCAAGAGCCTATGCAAGGGGCAATAGTAGCCCAACCAATCTGCACCCAGACACCCTAGTCCTCTACTCCATCACAACCAGTAGTCCAAAATTCCATGCAAGGGGCAACACTCTTGCCCATGACTATAATTGACCTTGGGCTAGACCAGTGGTTGACTTACTTAGAAGAAAGCCTTGGCAAGTTGCAAGGCAATAATTTGAGCTTAATCGACCTTGACTTGACTATTGGACATAGGCCGCCTCTAGGTTTCAAGTGGTGCGACATGGACAAATACAATGGGTCTGGGTGCCCAAGGACACACTTTAGAATGCATCAGCAAATCCTAAGGCCCATGGGCTTAACTAGTGAGCTTTTAGCCTAATAGTTCTTAAGGAGCCTAATTGAACCTTCCATGACTTGGTTAATGAACACTGACCCTAACCTAGTGAAGACTTGGCCAAGTCTAGTTGATGCCTTTGCAAATCACTACTTGTATAACACAAACATCCTATTGTCAAGGCACAAACTAGAATTGATCAAGCAAGGAATATGAGGCTTAGTGAAGATGACCAAATTTCAATGGTCCTAAAGAGATTGAATAAGGATAATGCAAGCAAATTGATATTACCTTATCATTTTACTTTTCAAGCCCTAGTTTGTGCAAGTAGCCAAGTGGAAGACTCTTTGACAGTTGGTAATACATTCACCCTTAAAGTATCATCAGTAGCCGACATCTCATTTAACAACAAGCACATTACAGGGGTGTCTTTAGACTCGAGGTTGACCAACTAAGGAATGTGCTTCAAACTCAAGCAATGATCTATAGTGCATCAATTCCAAACAGTCAACCTCAACAAGCAATCTTTGAGAATAAGTTGATCTAAGATCTAGAAAACCAACATCCAATCAATTCTCAAGGCCCAACAAAAGAACAACAAGCCCTACCAAGTCATTAGGTTAGTACCATGCAACAAAAGAGCCAACCATTTGAGCCCACCAAGTACATTAGTCCCATCCAATTTATGAAGGTGTTATCAACAACTAAGAGAGACAAGGCTTTTGATTCAACCCAACTCATTAAGCCAATTTAGAGATCAGGAAACGAACCCCACAAAATGGCAATGCACATTATCGTTGTAATGCAACAGAAGACGGAAGAAGATCAGCCCTTTGATCCAACTCAGTCCATCAAGCTCATAAAGCAGATACACAACAATGAACTGATTCAAAAGAAGAGCATAATGTGCAAACTGACCAATTAAACATACAATAAGGTTCTATTGTTTCAACTCAAGTGATTCCCATAAACTAGGGGCAAGAAAATCATAATATAGGTATAGACCAAGGGCAAAGTTCTACTTTGGAATCACAGTAGTCCACCTTTGAATTTGTCGTAAAAGATTAGCATGGTATAAAGCAAGACATAGACATATGGCATGGTAAGGCAACCAGAGCTAGACTCAAACCGGGTCGGTCAAGACCCCATCACTGAATCAGAAGTCTGGCATGGTGTATGACAGGAAAAGCTAGAGCCTAAGCAAGATGACCTGAAGCCTATCTCAAACACAGACATAGAAGATTGACATGACACAGGGAAAATAAAACAAGAACCATAACAAACAAATTTGGAACCTAACCCCATCACGGAATTAGAAGTTTGGAGCCCAACCCCATCATTAGCTTAGAACCAGAAGACAAGCAACATCAAGAGTAGATTAACTATGACCTTAATCGATTCAACTATTGAATGCTTGTCTTCATTACCCAACGGAAGAAGCCTTGCTTTCACTAGATGATCATATCATTTGGCATTTAGTTAAAGATGGGGACCACACCACCATACAACTATTCAAAACTCCTAGCTGATGCCAACCTATAGAACTTTGCCCATTGGGAAGCGAGTCACCAAAAAAAAAAACAAATTGTTTCTCTTGAAGAATACCGGGTTTTCCTAAATTCCCAATTCCTAGTAGTTTAGGTGGCGACTCCACTCCATCTTTTGTCCTCCTTCCGAGTCGAGTCGAGTAGCCACAAGACTGATAAATTGGGGTTTTGTAGCTAGGAGATGTGAAAAAGATTGACAAACTCAAGATCATTATGAGAGAAGAGACTGATAGACCCATGATCGTTATCAAAGAAGAAGTTACACATCGGACCAAGGTTGGAGGTAGCAAGAGAGTGGAGGCAGGGAGTGTATACTAGTGCTGGTGGACAACCATCATTGGTGGACGGTGGAACAAGGGAGAGAGAGAGAGGGAGAGAGAGAGAGAGAGAGAGAGAGAGAGAGAGAGAAAATAGGATGAGAGAGAGGGAAAGAGTGTGTACGAGCAGCACTTTGACAGCAGGGAGAGGCACAGGGGAGTGTGTACCATGTCGAGAGAGACAGGGGAGAACGAAGGCCGGGAGAGAATGAAAGAAAGAAAGGGTAGAATCTGAAGCCCTTGCTATCTTCGACGTTTCAACAACTCTTCTTCATTTTTGTGACATTGAGTCATAGATCAGCAAAAATGAGAAAATCTCTTATCCGAAGAACCCTGGTTCTGTTCTTCTCCTTCTTAGAAAATCTTAAATTTCAATTCTAGCAATATTCTGCTAACTAACATTGACATCAAAATCTTTAATGTTCGGATTTTTTTATCATGCAAAGAGCATAGGAGGATGAACCTTGTTGGTGTGTGAGCAGGAAATCATTTGAAGATGACTTGTGGATAAGATCTCGAGGGTGCTGATGTGTTTGAGATTGCACCAGTTGTTGCCATACGAGGACCAGGCAATGCTTGAATAGTTGTAACCTATGTATTTCCCGGCAAAGAGGCAAGGATGTTGGCAAAGAGGATGTCATTGGTGGTAAAGCATTCCTCGGCTACGGAAGGGGAAGAGACAAGGAGGATAGGGCGGAAGAAGAACTTGAGGAACGAAATTTGGCCGTATCGGTTTGAAATATGAGCTAGAGTTCAGTGGGGTTTTGTTTTCTGACAACCCATCTATAGGCGTCCGAATCAAATTTGAGGAAAGTTTAAGTGGTTTCTATGCACTGAAATCACACAGAAACCCATCTTCATCAAATGAGTTTTATTTTGAAAGTTCGAAGAATAGTGAAGGGTAAAATTGACATTTCATTGTTTTGTGTTAGTGCTTAACGATGATATCAATTGTCAAAAATAGTAAGGGTACTTTAAGATAATATATAAACAGTAAGGGTAGAGTTAGCCAATTACTTAGACCATAAGGGTAGTTTAAGAAATTTGTCCTAATTATATTCATTTACACTTTTAAGAATTGTAAAATCTAAAGCAAGGAACTAATATTGTAGATTAAATACACAAAAAAGTTTCATCTGTTCGTGGTTCAAAATGAATTAACTGAAACTGAAGACCAATTTGTGGCTAGGTATATAGGTGGACTGAGACCAAATATTTGGAATGCATTAGACTTATTTGATTGCTACAATGTCTAAATGGCAGTCAACATGCTCTTATCATAGAAAAACAAAGTAACAAAACTAACCAATTGGGTCGAACCCAGACTAATGTAACTAGGCCACCTCCATGTGGAAGCCCAAACTAATGTAGTCTTTTTGGTCCACCCATAATGTTTTATTAAATAATATTTTTTTTAAATAGAAAACATAAACAAATTATTGAAAAAAACAAAAAAAAAATGAAAAATTAGACACATATCTAATATTATATATTAGTCATAACAAAAGTGTGTAATAAACAAGAATTATTTTTGTTAAAAGAAAATCTATGATACTAGAAAGACATGGAACTCAAAAAGCTTTGACCAATAAAAAGCCACCCATGAATTTTGATAAATACCACTTAATTGGTTAATATGTTTATGATATTCTGGTTGATTGGTCACAAGTTTTTTAGATCCGATGCCTTTTTGGTATCATAGTTGAACCTTTTTATTAATGACGTAAATGAAATTAATAAAATTATAGTTGATCTAAATGTGATTTGACAACCTAGGTGGGAGGTCAATGGTCAACCTTTTGGATCAAATGCATTAACCACCATGATGTCGTAACTAAATTATAAATATTTAAACAAAGATATAAACATAAAAAATATGAAAATTAAAGTACATAATTTTGTAGAAAAAAATTTTGATAAATATTTAGACAGATATAAAAAACAATTTCTTATGTTCATTAGTATCAGAGACTTGTTAGGAGACCTCTATCTCATTCCATGACTAGATTTAATGTTGCATTTTCTATGAGTGTTTTGAGCTAATTTATGCATTCACCTAGACCTTCCCACTTTATGGTTATTGAGGGAGTTCAATCTATGTCCTTGAAAAAGGCACCTTAGTAGGGGTCTTCTCTTTACAAAACAAGGCCATACCAAGGTCGAAGGTTATAATGATGTTGGTTGGATTGGTTTTCTTGATGATAGATGGCCCACCATCGATTACTGCACCTTTGTAGGAGGAAATTTGGTTTCTTGGAAAACAAGAAACGGTTTGTGGTTGCAAAGTTAAGTGCAGAAGTGAAGTATAGGACTATGTCCTAAGGAGTTGTTGAACCATTATGATTGAAAAAATCTACTCATTGAGTTGGGTGTGTGAGATTCAAATCCTATACCATTGGGGCTTGTGGGTAGCGATGTGGGAACATCTCGTGTGTTGCAGATCCCGAGTGATGTCATTGTACTATGTACTTCCCTGCGCCATCGCCATGAAGAGCTATGCACTAAGTTGGGTATATATGATATCTGCAATCCAACTTGAGGGGGAATGTTAAGACGTTTGAGGGTCCTCTTTTTCATTTTCTTTTTGGTATTAATCATTGCCCGACACCCCCTTAGTAGGGGTGTCCATGAAAAACCAAAAAACTGAACCAAACCACAAAATGCAATTAACCGAACTGATCGGTTCGGTTTCAATTTGGATTTTTTGAAAAACCGAAGAACCTATTCGATTTTCAGTTAACTTGCAAAATAACCGGTGGTTAACTGAACTGACCGGTATATATATTTATATGTATATTTTATAAATATTTTTAATATATGTCACATATTTTCTATATTATATATAAATATATACTTATATTATATTTATAATAATCTATTTATAAAAAAATTATATATTTTTAAAATATTTATAATATATTATATATCATTTATTATTTACAATATAATATTATACATATATTTATATAATATATATTATAAATATAAAAAATTGAAAAGCTAAAGAACCTGTTGAGCAAGAGCAAGTGAAGAGAGGAGAGGAGAAGAGAGAAGAGAGGTGAGTCGAGTGACTGAAAGCCCTCATAAAACTAAGGGGCGAAAGAAGGATTTTATTATTTATACTAGTATAGTCGAACAATATAAACAGAGGAGAAATTACAACAATACCATTATGGTACTAAACCTGAATACATAAACAACTGACAACACTCCCCCTCAAGTTGGAGCATAGATATCAATCATGCCCAACTTGTCACAAAGATCATGATGTCTGGAAAGGTTTAAACCCTTTGTAAAGACGTCTGCAAGCTAGTTCTCAGAAGTGACATAGGGGGTACACACTTCGCCTATGATAACTTTATCTCTGATAAAATGCTTGTCAACTTCGATGTGCTTTGTTCTATCATGTAGCACCGGATTGGCAGCAATATTTATAGCTGCTTTGTTATCACAAAATAGAGTTATAGGTTTGGTCACTAGGAAACCCAACTCCCCCAACAAATTCTTTATCCACATGCCTTCAGCAACCCCATGGGCCATAGCACGATATTCAGCTTCAGCACTGGATCTAGCTACCACATTTTGCTTTTTACTTCTCCATGTAACAAGGTTCCCTCCTATAAAGGTGCAATAGCCATTGGTAGACTTTCTGTCACTTTGGGATCTAGTCCAATCTGCATCTGTATAAACTTCAACTTTCAAATGTTCGTGCTTTTGAAACAACAAACCAGTACCCGAATACTTCTTTAGATATCGGAGGATACTCTCTGTTATTTCAAGATGAGAAGAACAATGAGCATGCATGAACTGACTGAGGACACCAACAGCATATGCCATGTCTGGGCGAGTCATAGAAAGGTATAACAATCTGCCTACAAGCCTCTAAAACTGTTTCACATTCTTGAGTGATTTACCACAATTGTCACCTAATTTATGGTTGGGGTCAATGGGAGAGTCAACTGGCTTCACTCCCATCTTTCCAGTGTCCTGAAGTAAATCTAGGACATATACCCTTCTTTGATCGGGCAACTTCAATTCCAAGGAAGTATCTGGCATGTCCTAGATCCTTCACTTCAAATTGAGTGGCAAGAAAAAGTTTCAATTTCTGAATTTCATCCTCCCAATCACCAGTAACAATTATGTCATCCACATATACAATTAGAGCAGCAATTTTACCTTTTCCTTTTTTTACGAATAGTGTGTGATCTGATTGACATTACCTGTATCCTTTCTACTGAACTGCCACATGGAATCTACTGAACCAAGCTCTTGGTGATTGCTTCAGCCGTATAAGGACTTCTTCAACTTGCACACTTTCTGTTCATTGCCTTGGGCTAGAAACCCAGGAGGTTGAATCATGTACACTTCCTCTTCAAGGTCACCATTCAAGAATGCATTCTTGATGTCCAGCTGGTGTAAAACCCAATCCAGATTAGCCGCAAGAGAGAAAAGGACTTTAATGGAATTCATCTTGGCAACAGGAGCAAAAGTTTCTACATAATCAATTCCATATACTTGAGTAAATCCCTTTGCCACTAAGCGAGCTTTATACCTTTCCACTGTTTCATCAACCTTATGCTTGACTGTGAACACCCATTTACATACAACTGGAACCTTTCCCTTAGGAAGATCAACAAGTTCCCATGTGCCATTTTTGTGAAAGGCATTAATTTCTTCCCTCATGGCATTTGTCCATTCAGGAATTGAAAGAGCTTCTGCCACATTTTTAGGGATAGGGACACTATCAATAGAGGTAAGAAAGGCACGGAATGAGGATGAAATGTTCTCATAGGAGACAAATTGGAAATGAGATGTTTAGTGGTGCACAATCTAACACCCTTCCTGTAAGCAATAGGACAGTCAAGATCATTAGCAGTAGAGGAATCATTTTCAATAGATTCAAGGACATCATTGGGAGCCAAAATACTTGAGTGAGTATGATCCTCCCTCGAGGAGTCTAGTGGCACTAGAGGTATAGCTTCCAAATTCTCTACAGCTCTTGGATTTGGTTGGCCTTTGCAATGACGAGAAAAAACACGAAAAGGTGGAGGGTCAGGGAGAGAGGGAAGCTGAACCAGTTTCTCCTCATTTCTACACTCCCCCTGAGGAGAAACAGGATAGAAATGCTCATCTTCAAAGAAAGAAACATCCATGGAGATATAGAATTTACGAGAAACATGATCAAAACAACGGGATCCCTTTTGAGTGAAGGAGTAACCAAGAAATATGCAAGGGATAGCACGAGAATCCAATTTCCCATGGGTGGGAGACAGATTTTGGACAAAACATCGACAACCAAAGACACAAGGAGAAATGGGAAGAAGGGGAGCCTTAGGAAAGAGAAGTTGATGTGGGGCTTTGTACTCTAACAGACGAGAGGGCATACGGTTTATAAGGTAAGTGGAACAAAGAACAGCTTCAAGCCAAAACCATTTGGGAACATTCATATGAAGTAGTAAACCTCGAGCCACTTCAAGGAGATGTCGGTTCTTCCGTTCGGCCACACCATTTTGTTGTGGTGTGCGGGCACAAGAGCTACGGTGAAGGGAACCATGCGAAGCAAAAAATTCCATGAGGTCACTATGAAAATATTCTTTTGCATTATCCGATTAGAAAATTTGGATTTCAGTTTGAAATTGAGTGAAGACCATCCATTGGAAACCTTGAATGATTTTTGGTACTTCTTCCCTGGTTTGCATCGGGTATACCCAAGTAAATCTAGAATAATCATCAATGAAGGTAATGAAATACTTGTAGCCACTCTCAGATGGTAAAGTAACAGGGCCCCACACATCAGAATGAACAATGTGAAACGGAGATTCAGATTTACTATTTCTTTGAAGAAAATGAGTTCTACAATGCTTACTCAATTGACACGTTTGACAAGAAAAATCAGAAACAAACATTGACTTAAACAGTTCTGGGAATACAACTTTCAAGGACTCAAAAGACAAATGACCAAGACGACAATGCCATAAATAGACTTTTTTCTTACAGGACTGACTCAAAGACTGACTCATAGACTCTATAACATGAAAACCAGCCTTATTCTCTAGCATGTAAAGTCCATCAGCCATACGACCCCTACCAATCGTCCTCCCCGAGGCCAGATCCTAAATCACACAATGAGAAGGGAAAAAAGTCATTGATCAATTCAAGGAATTAGTAACACTACTAACAGAGAACAAATTAATGGGAAAATTTAGAACATGAAGAATATTAGAAAGGGTAAGACCAAGAGGAAGAGAGAGAGTTCCTTGACCAGCTATGGAAGAATATGATCCATCGGCTAGTCTCACCTTGTCTCTTCCAGAAAGAGGGTGATAGGTTTGAAAGTAAGAGGACGTACCAGTCATATGTTTTGATGCTCCAGAATCAATGATCCATGGAGAGTCAGGGGTGTGAGAAGCAACATGGAAAGTAGTGGCAGGGTTACCTGATGTAGATGCAAATGAGGTTGAGGGAGGAGTATCCATCTGACGAATTGCTCTACCATAGAGCTCTAAATGGTCACGGAAGGAACTCATAATGTCCTCCCTCGAGTCAGGTCCAGTGAGATGTGTCTGAGTCACAGTAGAAATGGGGGGCTGATTCTCCCGAGTAGCCATGTTGGCCATGTGATGTTTCTTTGTACTTTGCTGTTCGTACTTCTTATTCACCTCTGAACCTTGCTTCTTAGTAAGATTTTGAGCTCATTTTGGTTTCCCATGAAGATCCCAACAGGTATCTTTGGTGTGTTGGGGTTTCTGGCAATGAGTGCATCACAATTTTTTCTTATCTTCTGTTTTTTTCTGGAGATCTCCTTTCCGGGAAAAAGATCCCGCACCAGTAGATACACCCCCTTTTGCAGCTAACACAACAGCATCCCCACCAGGGTTGTTCATCAAATTTCTCTTGCTTTCTTCAGATTGTACAAGAGCATAGACTTCCTGAATAGAAGGGAGATCCTTAGAGCTGAGAATCTGAACCCTGATAGATTCATACATAGGATTCAGACCATGTAAGAATGCAAACACCCTTTGCTGGGAGACAAACTGTTTGTACTTCTTAGCATCCTCATCACACTTCCAATCCACACTCTGATAGTGATCCAACTCCTTCCAGGCAGATGTTAAGTCAGAGTAATAGATCGATAAACACCTCTCCCCCTGTCTACAAGTAGAAGATGTTACCTGCAGTTGATAAATTTTGGCATAGTGTCGCAATTCTGAATATGTAGACTTTGCTTGTTCCTAGATTTCATTCGCAGTTTCAGCCCACATGAAATTCTTCCTGATTTGAGGTTGCATGGAAACCAAGAGCCAGGACATAACAATATTGTTCTCCTGATTCCATCTATCATATTCAGCACTCCCGGAGGATGGTTCTTTTATCCTCCCATTAATATAGCCTATCTTCCCCCTTGTCGTGATGTATAATTTGATCCCTCTTGACCACTCCAGGTAATTTAAACCATCAAGAGGGACAACAGCCATGGGAAAGGATAGGTCACCCCCACCCATTCTATTAGGCATTGAGGAAACTCCAGATGTGGCTGAATCTTCACTGCCCATGATATCTGAATAAAAAGTTAAAACAACAACCAAAAAAAAGTACAACCGTACAAGACTATTTCAGAGATAGGTACTTCTGACCATTGGTTTCACTAAGAACAAAAGAAAGAGTACTGCTATTGCAGTACAAGAACAGGTCCTTCTGACCTACAATTTCACTAAGAACAAATAACAAACTGAACACTGCTGTTGCAGTACTGAAACAGGTCCTTCTGACCTACGGTTCCACTGAAACAAGTCCGCACACTACTGTTGCAGTACAAGAACAGGTCTGAATGACCTACTTAGTAGGGCTGATAGCTAACTAGTCAAGAAGATCAATAGGGTAGCCGAACAGTCAATTAATAAGATTAATGTTGAGCAAACAATTAGTCGGCCAAAAAACAGACCATCAACCGTCCACAATACCAACAACAAACAGTTCAAATACAGTTACTGTGTTAAGGAATACAATCGCTTAACAGTAGGGCAGCCGAACAGTTCATCAGTCGAATAGACAACAGTAGGGTAGCCGAACAATCATCAAACAGTTCAGCAAACAATAGGGATCCAAACAGACAAGGATGATAGTCCACAAACCATAGGCATCAACCAGTAGGCATCAAAACAGTTCATCAGTTCATTAGTCGAACAGACAACAGTAGGGTAGCCGAACAGTCATCAAACAGTTCAACAAACAATAGGCATCCAAATAGACAAGGATGATAGTACCTCTTTTAGTTTCAGATGATAGTCTCTCTTATGGTAAACCAGATCTCCTTGACTGTAAACCAGAGCTCCTTCTACGAATCCTCAAACAATAGGCATCCGAATAGAAGATGAGCACTTTCTGAAGACAGAACACCCTCTATGAACTGAAAACAATAGTCTCTCTACAGTCGAGCATACAAGAGGAGCAATTTCTAGGCTGGAAGACGAAATGACTCTGTAACTTCTGGGTCGAACTGACTTCACCAGATCAGGAGTTCAATTGGAGACAGCATTGGATGCAACAGTAGTTAGCTTGACACCACCCTTCAGGCCTGGACGACCTGCTCTGATACCATGTTGAGCAAGAGCAATTGAAGAAAGGAGAGGAGAAGAGAGAAGAGAGGTGAGTCGAGTGACTGAAAGCCCTCATAAAGTTAAGGGGCGAAAGAAGGATTTTATTATTTATACTAGTACAGTCGAACAATATAAACAGAGGAGAAATTATAACAGTACCCTTATGGTACTAAACATGAATACATAAACAACTAACAACAGAACCAAATTGGTCAAAAACTGAAACCGGTAGACTGGTTAACCGGTGGTATTGATTCGGTTTTGGTTTGAAGAAATGAAAAAACTGATACCACCGGTTTAGTTTGCAAAATATGCCCATGGTTTGGTTAACCGAACCGTGGACACCCCTACCCCTTAGGGGTCATTACTCTTTTAAGTGAATAGTGCAACATCACATCAATAGCTCTTTTCTTTGATAATAGTGGGATTCAAAACTGCACTACCACTAGGACTTCATCCAACACACCAATGGGGCTACCCCTTAGTTGGTTAAGGGATCATCTCTTTGAAATTGTTTAAAGGGTTACTTTTCTCTTATCTTTTCTTCTCTTATTTTCTTATTTCTTCCTTCTCACATGGGTTATCTTTGACGGATTACAACAACAAATCCACCAACATGCCCATGATTCCATTACTTGACTTTGTTTAAAGGGTCCATAATAAGGAGACTAAAAATTGTTATTATTATAATTATTATATGAAATTGTCACGTGAAAAGCAATACACGTCTGCTATATTCAACATTGAGAATAGACAACTTATTAAATTATTGAAAAAGACAAAAAATGTAATGTATTGATTGATATGTATTGGCCTGTATGGATTGATATGTATCATTCTAAGACCTCTCTACCGGCCCCCCTAAATCGATTATGAAAAAAAAATAAAAAAATACAACTACAGCAGTATTGATTCGCCCAATATGGCCCCTCGTATCGATAGTTTGAACCTTGCGACCAATTCTGAATGACAATCTCCCATATATAATCTACTAGTTGCCCCCTAAAACCGCATCCTGTTGCCTCTAAATTTACTATTTAGCATCAATTCATGGTGAGGATTCATCCCCTTGTACAGTAAGCCTAGAACCTGAACTGAACTGATTAATCGTTCTCCCTAAAATATTATATATAATTACTAAAAACAATCCATATAAAGAAAAATCACATCTCTTCACTAACTGCCAAAATAATTAAATTTCTTAAGAGGTTTATCACATGCATATATTTCCAGCATGGGCATGCTTCGTCTCTTCATGGTCCTCTGTCTCTCCATACTAACGAACAAATCTTAATAACGAGAAAGTTACACGAGCGATGATTTTAATCTCTGGGTCATGACAGCCCTACTGTGTCAATCATAAACAGAAATTCGGACAATAAGATAGCATTGTTTATCAACTTACTGGTCAATCCAAACCGTCAACTATTGTTCTAAACTTGAGGGAATTTTCTTCAGACTGAATTATTTCAACTATAATCTACTCAAAGAAGAAATATATATACTTCAGTTTTGCTTTTACCCCTTTTACAATGGTAATTAATGCTTTCTTGTCGTTCAACAGAAATTGTCGCTAATGTTGTTCACCCATGCCTACTCTCTGTATTCAAGGAAGAGACAATCAAATATATATGTATCACAAAGTTTGCAATTGTGCTAAAGATCCGACCCCATATGGTTCGAGCAAGAGTTTCTAACTCGCCAAGTATAGATCAGTTTGAGTTACAGGTGCGTGGGTTAGCAGGGTTAGGTGAACACGCACTACTGTGAATTATGGTTTGTAGATTTCTCCACATGACAGAACATTTAATCCCTTCATGGCTTCAATTCTATCCAATTGACCAATTATTTTAGTTCTTTTTAAGTGGCTCAAGTGGCATATAATCTTCGAGAAAAGACGTGATGGGTTCAGTGATGGTCCCCAAGAACAAAGAGGTTGCCATCAAAAAGGCCAACCATAAATCAGGGTGGTATCGCCTCAACTTTCACGATATCTTTTTCTCCTTTCCCTGTTTCGCCTTCTGAGAGAGAGAGAGAGAGAGATTTGTTTCTGCTCTCATGGCAAAGGAGATATTCCATTTGCTCTTGTTTTTCTTACTTTTAACTGGTAAAGATAAGAAGGGTTTCTTCTTGCCCACAGTTGTTTTTGATTTCTTAAATTTGTCACTACTTTCTTATTTTTCCTTCTTTTACGTTGTTGATAATATTGTTCTTCAAATTCCATTGTTTAACAGGAATTCAAGTGGTTCAGAGCTCATCTCATAATCATCACCACCACCGCCACCGTTATCACATAAAGCTTAATTCTTGCAAGCTTTTTGTTTTTGGAGACTCTTATGTTGATACTGGGAATAACCCGGTATCGGAATCTAGATCGTGGCATAAACCGTATGGATTAACTTTTCCCGGTAAACCAGCCGGTCGTTGGTCAGATGGTCGAGTCTTCACCGATTACTTTGGTGGGTTTCGAATTTCATTTTAGCCCCCCCAAAAAATCAACTCTATATTCCTCCTACCCCAATCAATTGTGGGTGTTGATAAAACATTATTATTATTATTTAAAAAATAAAGGTACGAGACCTGATTTGAAATGAATAAGCATTGATTCTTATAGCAAAATTTAAGAAAACATGTTTTTGATTGAGTGATGTATTTCCTGTTTCTATAACTAAAACCGGAGAAGTGTTCTTAGTTTGTGGTTTTGAAAACGTATTTTCACTCTAGTGGTAGGATATCTTGTTCATAAGCTGATAAGCATTTGTCCCCATGAAGCCTTGGACCAAATAAATAGTAGTTCATATTATTGTTATTGTTATTTTCATTTATGTTTCAGACCCAAATCCATTAAAATGTGGGTTTGGGTTGCTATGATCCATAAAGGATATTTTGATGGAAGTGCCTTGTGGAAGTGAAGACATTCTTTTGTATTTGTTTTCATAAAGCATCTTCTTAATTCTTGGTTTCAGAAATAATTTTATTCTTGAAATCAAATTGAGAATATTTTCAATGTATTTGAAAAAACCCCAAATTTAAAAACATGTTTCATGGTGGAGAACATTCTTACATCTCAATCTCAATGGATATTACATATGTATACAACCCGAAACGCCACATATCTTGTCTGACCCTTTACTGTCAAGATTTTAATTTTTAGATATATGAATTGAAATAATTATTTTTAGTCAGAATATTTAATTACTAATGTATTATTTAAATGTAATTAAATTATTATTTTAATTCCATAATTTTTAGAGCTATGAATTGAAATAATTAATTCCTAAAATCTTTTACTCATTCTTTTTATTGCACCCTGCAGCTTCGGTTATTGGAATCAAGCCTCCAATACCTTACAAGTGGATAAAAGTGAAGCCAGAATTGATAAAATATGGAATAAATTTTGCTTATGGAGGAACTGGAGTTTTCGACACCCTGAGCACTGATCCCAACATGACCATACAAATCAATTTCCTTCAAAATTTCATCCAGGAGGGTGTCTATTCCAACCTAGACCTCAACTCATCCATTGCTTTGGTCTCAGCTGCTGGCAACGACTACAGTGCCTACCTCTCCAGAAATGGAACCTTAGAGGTGACTGACTATATATCCCACTAACAAATCCAAATTCTTTTTATTAAGATCCCAAGCCTTAATTATGATTCTTTCTTTATTTCAGTTTTCTTGTCCTTTATATATAATTTGAAATAACCAGGTTTTGGTGTTCTAATACGCAAAATAATCCAGTCTTGTGAAAGCTTTTACCTTCTATGGTATGAATGCATTATTTTTTTTTTCTATTAATTTCTTTTTAATTGCTACAATAAACAAGACCTGAATATGTTATCTGAACTCTACGTACCCAGATTATTATATGCTAAGTTTTTAATCATTTTTGGGTCCCACCCTTTCAGAATTATTATACTAAGTTTTTAATCATTTTTCAGTAACCTACTTTCCTGAGCATTATCCATGTTCTTTTTTGTTTAAATTATTTGGGGAAATGTATCTTGTGGAGGCATTTTTTACTATATTAATTTTTTTATTTATCTTTTATTTGGAAAACCCAATTTTCCCAAGTGTAAGAAGGGTTATTTATCCGGGCAAGTAAATTCCTGGAAAAATCGATTTTGCCATGGATCTCACATGTTTCTGAAATACTAACAAAGATAGACTAGCTGATGGTAGGTGATGAGGGCGGATTTGGCCCTCCAATAACATCATGACACATGGTATCCCGAAACAGCTGGACGACACCCAGATGCCACTTAAGCGATGATTTAGAGTCCCAAATCGTAGTTCGTCTTCACCCCGACCTGGCAACCTACCTTTATCGCTGATTTGGTGACCTCGACCACAACTTAGGTCGGCTTGCAGCACCTCGTCTAGGGCCGACCTGTAACACCTCGTCACTGGCCGAAGTGACCTTGACGCGAGGCACAACCTCTCTCGAGGGCTTTCCGACCTAACTGAGGACCAGACGATGACCTATAAGATGTGCTCGCCGACAAATTCGGCATGCATACCCCGACACTCAGGTTTCTCTGAAGTTGGCCCGCATACCAAATGTTCTGGAAGATGGTCAACGTGCATAGCGGTTACCTCCAAGGATTTTGGATCGATAAGGCACGACCTCCCAGAAATCTCGGATGCGGTGCATGAAGCCTACACCAAACAATGCCTATATAAAAGCACAAACCGCAATGACACAGGGTACGCGTGATTATTTTATTCACTAGCATTCAAGCACTCAAGTATTCAACTTGCATCCATAGTATAGTACTGACTTAAGCATTGGAGCGACCTTGCCGGGTTAACTACCCCAGGTTCTCTGATCTACTATTTTGCAGATTGGTCCAGCTCGCCACGCAAGTGGAGTTTGAATCGTCTTCCAGCTAGGAGTGTCTAGATCGCACACCATTAATAGGGATGTTTTAAAAAACGACCCAAAATCGGAACTGTTATGGCCACCGATTTACGGGTTGATGGTTTGATTGTCCGATTTGAATGGATAGTTTATTTTGACAAAAAAAATAAAAGGAATAATTAAAATAAAAAAATGACCAAAACGATTGAATGGATCAGATGAATCGATAGCTCAACCACTCGGACCAATAGAATCTTGACAAATTTAATGATTTTTGGCCAGAGACAATTCGAAGGCCGAACAGTCCAACTGTTCAACGGCAATTCGAAAACCATAGAAGAAACCACAATCCAATTAATAAACTTTCCACCTTCAAAATCTCATAAAACTAAAGGAGCCTAAGAATAAGTTAACCAAGACATCCATTAAAGTGACTCTTTATAACCAAGAAATCCAAATTAAGAAAATTTCTGACAACCTATCTATTTACATTGCTTTTTGCCTTCCCAAAACGACAGGGTTTGCCAGCTCTCATTGTATCGGTAGTTAATCAACTGGCCTCCAACCTGAAACGAATTCATAGCCTTGGGGTGAAGAATGTAGTAGTCAATGGTCTCCAGCCAATCGGGTGTGCTCCTTACATTACAGCCTCATCTTCAAGCCGGCAGAAGTGCAATGAAACTGTAAACATATTGGTGAAACTCCACAACCTCTTGCTGAACCAGGCCGTGAATAAATTAAACAGTGAGACCAATGGCTCTACATACAAAATTATTAATCTCTACAGTGCATTCACGACCGTTTTGAACAATACAGGTGATTCCTTCTCTACCTGCTTCTCATTTAATTAATGCCTAAATTTTTAACTATTCTGCTTTTCTGTTGCAGTCATTTTAGATTCGTATTAGTTTTCGCTTCTAATTTAACGTAATATGGAACTCTGTGACATCTTCTTGCAGGAAACCAGACGTTTACTAATCCATTGCAGCAATGTTGCAAGGGTAAAAATCCCACATACACATGCGGAAACACAGAGAATGGTGTGGAGATGTACACAGTATGCGAGAACAGGGAGGCAGCTTTCTTTTGGGATGATGTGCATCCTACACAGCAGGGTTGGAGTGCTGTTTTTTCAGCTTTGCAAGCTTCTTTACACCAACTCTATTCCAGTCCCATGCATTGATTAGTCATCCCTACAAGCAACCCTTTTGTTTTATCTTAATAAAATGTTTGTGTTTCTGTATTTGATCTGACCTTTGTTGGGTAGAATAAGTTGGGGTCAGCCGGTGTTCGATCAAATTCCTGAATATCATAGTAGATGATTTAATGTGGAGAGCCACTCCACATTTGCTTATTGGCTCTTGTTAGCTTTGAATAATAGTTTCTCTATATCCTATGAGGAACATATTTCACAAATTTAACCTATTCGAACCTATTGGAAGAATCCTTTTGTCTCTTCAATACATCATTCTATGGTAGAGGTGAATATCGGAAATTATTAATATATAGATTTTAAATATGATACATTCATTAATATTGGTTGTACGTTAAATGAGAAGCACGTGAAAATTGGCCCATTGAGGTGAATATTGGCATGTATACTTGGACTGGCTGGGCCAGTGGCAGGTGGGCAGATTTATGAATTCGGATTTGGTCTTCAACCATCTCATAGCCACTTGTATCTATGTATTTATTAGCAATATCTCTTCATGAATAAAAAAGATACTTTCAATGCACAAAACGATATGAGGACAATTTTGTAAGGATCAAATCTGGTCTCAAGTTTCATTTTCTCTTCCCTAAACGGTACTGTGGGGGACTGGCGATCAGACAACGACTAAACGAAACCTCTTGCCATTTTCTGGTCTCTTCCTTGTGTGGCTTGTAGTGAAAACAAAACCTCTCTTTTCCCATCTTTTCTTTGGTAGAGAGTAGAAACGGGAAGTAGCAACCCATGACAACTAAAGGTAAAACTAAAGTTTTATGTTAAAATCCACAATATAGAAGGTTATACTCATATATATCCTGTGTAGTCTGGTTTTACCTATATTTTGGATTTTAGTATTTTTTTTTTTTAATTTTCTACGAAGTTGAGACTTGAGAATTGACCTACATTTTTAGCAGCTTGTTTCCTTTAATCTTTGTTTCCTTCAATCTTGGGGCTACACAATCAGCATAGACTAGCCCATCCCCTAAAATCCATATATACTAGGAGTGTCAACAGTATCTAAAAATCCAAATTTAAATTTGAGATTTGACGTAATTGAATTAAATTTAAATAATGCAACTACCATAATTGGTTGAATTTGGATATAACCTGATTTCTTTTTATATATTATAGATAATATAAATAATTTATATTTGCATATATTTTATATAAACTAAGGGTTCGACTATAACGCCAGAAAAACTTTATCAATCAAGCAATATTATAAAAGCTGTAAACAATCAAGTGGCTTGGTTTTCATTAAAATTGGTAGGGGGTTTTGATTGGTCAAATCTTTTCTGCTATCATGTCTTTCCATCATTATAGAATAGGATTGCCCATATAGGGGTGTCAATTCAACTGGATTTGGTCCAATTCGGTCCAGTCCAATAAATATTTTGGACCATTTTGAACCGGTCCAGAGACTGTTCAATCTGTTCAAATTCATGTTAATTTAGATTGGTTTCAACTCAAACCTGGTCCATTGACACCTATGCTCTTATCTTCTATCAATGGACCAGATATTGGCTCAATCTCATATAAATTCATTATGAACGGACCAGGTCCAATCCAATGGTCCGTCCAATCCATCCAAATTCAATATATCTTATTCGTCTATCTAATTTGTCCAAATGGATTTTGATTAATTTGGACGGAGTACAACCCAAAACTGATCCATTGCCTAACTATATATATATACATTAATTGAAATCAAATCTTATTTTCAAAATATCATGTTTTTATCTAGAGGTTCTAAAATACTATTCAGGTGGCTAGGATTGTCCTCCCCATTACATAGTCCAAATTTTTTTAATTAACATTCACATGCATAATTTAATTAACATTCCTTTATGCTGACAAACAGGTCTTAATAAAAGGGATAGCCAATCATAGAGATAAAAGCTGAGACAAGACAAAATCAAAGAAAATTGAACATGTCTATTTTTAAGCCAAACAAGTGATGAAAATGAATTTAATTGCAGTTCTTGTGGTTGTGGTCGGTGGGCTCTTCAATGAAAGCCAGCACTATCTTCACGTATATCATTACTCTAAATGGGCCAATGTTCAATTATCTTAAGCTTGGCTAAGAAGGGACGGCCAGGATGTAACAGGAATGGAAATAATAGCTGATCATGAGCTGAAATATCTGTCTGCATCCAAAGTACAGAGTCAAACATTTATTACAAGGTTTGTAAGTAAGCCAAAGAAGCACAAAATGTCAAAGTGAACAAATGGATTGTTATTGCCAAAGTTTGCAATTCGGTCACAATTCGGTGGGTGTAGGTGGATCTACAACCCACCCATTTGACCTATCAAAAAAATACTCATTTAGACCTTAAATGGGTGAAACCCACCGACTAGAGAGAGAAATTGCAATGCATGCCCAACGGGCACCCATTTTGCAACCCATACCCAAATTAATTGGTTCTTTTTTGAAACCCACAATTAGGTTTAGTGAGTTGTAAGCGGCTGCAGGTCAAGTGCCACATATTCTTTTTCTACTTCTACTCGTGAGGCGGTTTAAGCTTCAAACCCGAGAGAGAGAGAGAGAGAGAGAGATTGCTTCTTCGCCTTCCAGCTTCTGCTCTGATGGAGAAGAAAAAGAATGAGATGTTCCGTCTACTCTTGTTTTTCTTTCTTCTGATTGGTAAAAAGACAAGAAGAATTTCTTCTTATCACTGTTAATTACTTTCCATCGAACAGAGATAGACTTCTGATTGCTTACTTCTTGCTTCAACGAACAGGGATTGAAGTGGTTCAGAGCTCATCTCATCATCATCACCACCGAAGCCATGATTATTGTTGCAGCAAGCTTTTTGTATTTGGAGACTCATACGTTGACACTGGGAATAGTCGGGTATCCGTTTCCGGCGGGTGGCATAAGCCGTATGGGATGACCTTTCCCGGTAAACCAGCAGGCCGTGCTTCTGACGGTCGGGTCTTCACCGATTTTGTAGGTGGGTGAATTTCCTGCACTTCCTCCGACTTCTTATGTACTTAATTTTTTTTATTCAACCTAGCTAGGAAGGGTCTTTAATAGGCCAAGCCCAGACCAAAATCTAAAAGGCCAGGCCTTGGGCTGCCTTTCTAATCCATAGCTTACTTCATGTCCAATTTTAAGGCCCATGTGCAGACCATGAAGAAAATATCATCATATTTTAAATCTTTGATCAGAGTTTTGTCATTTCAATCGTTGATCAGAGTTTTGTCAAACATTGCCAACTGAGTTGTCCGATACCCTTAGCATACACCATCATCATCAAGTATCATAGTTTAGGTTCTTATCTGAACACCGTTGGTTTTTGTTTCAAGATTTTCTTTCTTTACGAGTCTTAATTCCTAAAATATTATGCAGCTTCGTCAATTGGAATCAAGTCTCCAGTCCCTTACCAATGGATAAACCTGGGAGGGCCAGAACTAGTAAAATATGGAATAAATTTTGCTTATGGAGGAACTGGGGTTTTTGATACCCAAAGTAGTTATCCAAACATGAGCGTGCAAATCAGCTTCTTTCAACAACTCATTCAGGAGGGTGTCTATTCGAAGCTAGACCTCAACTCATCCATGGCTCTGGTGTCGGCTGCTGGCAATGACTACAGTGCCTATCTTTCCAGAAATAACGGCACATTGAAGGTGACTATTCTGAAACTATCCTGAAACTAAGAATATTCTTTTTAGAGGCTACAAATGGGAGGAACTGAAAATGTTGTGAACTCTAGCCAGGTTAATCACTTAGCATATTGAGCCAACTTATAGACATTACTAATGCTGCATTTAGCATTCCTTATTTTAAGGACTTATCTCCATTTTGGGGTTAAAAATTCAATGTTTATAGGGACATTTTAACTGCAAAAAGGAGATAAGTCCTTAAAATAATGCAGACAAAGATGTTTATCATATCTCTGCAGTCTAGCCCACCAGCCCATTTTCTTAATTTTGATTTTATTGTATCTAGTGCTGTCATTCTGTCAGGGTCCGACCCGATCGACCTGAACTGATGGGGTTGGTTCCGGTTCTGAATATATTATCCCGATTCGGTTCTTCCATTGAAGTGACTGTTATATTAACCATGTAAAGAAAAATGCTGCTAAAACTTTGTGATCTTTCCTTTTGTTTTCATTTATTTATTCATTTGCTTGTTTGTTTGTTTTGGTATTCCCTAAACAACAGGGTTTGCCCACTCTCATTGAATTGGTGGTTAATCAACTGGTCTTGAACCTGAAACGAATTTATAGCCTTGGAGTGAAGAAAGTAGTAGTCAATGGTCTCCATCCACTTGGATGTGTTCCTCTAATTACAGCCTTATTGTCATACCAAAAGTGCGGCGAAAATGAAAACACATTGGTGAGATTCCACAACCTCTTGCTGAACCAGGCTGTGGAGAAATTAAACAATGAGACCAATAGTTCTACATTCAGAATTCTTGATTTCTACAGTGCATTCATGTCCATTTTGAGTAAGAAAAGCAACACAGGTGTGTTCCCTTCTCTACCTGATTCTCTACTGAAACAAAGTCTCCATCTATTTTCAGTGTTTAATCTGAAAGTACTTTAAGTTCTAAATGATATCAGTAAGTCCCCGATTTACAGCCCTACTGTGTTTCCACAGTACTATTATTCCAATAACATGTTACTGTACTCTAGATGGATCAAATGCAATTATACATAGTAGTTGCATAAATTGCATTAGTTATGACTACAAGAACTTCTGATTGATTATTGTAGTATAACACTACAAATCATTCAATAAGCTAAATAATAATGACTGTTATCCAATCTTACATGATAATGGAACTATGTTGCTAATCAGATTTTCAATAAAAGCTCAGCCAATAAATAAATATAATGTGGTAAAGAAATATAGTTACCACAGTAAACAAAGCCTACATTAAGCTTATGATGTCCACAGTCAATGCACTTTCCGTGAAGTTATTCTTTCTTTTTCCCTTCATCTAAAATGCAACCAAAGTGAAGTTTTATATTAGGTATCATTTCCTATACACAAACAGTAATTAAAGCCTATCTTCTTGTATTGCAGGAAGTCTGAAGTTCAGTAATAGATTAGAACCATGTTGTGTGGGTATAGATTCCGCACACGCATGTGGAAGCACAAATGAGAATGGTCTGAATATGTACAGAGTATGTGATAACCCTGAGGCAGCTTTCTTTTGGGATCTGGTGCACCCTACTCAGGAGGGTTGGTGTGCTGTTTATTCATCTTTGCAAGCTTCTTTAGAACAAATTTACAAATAAGTCTCAATCATCTCTCTACTAGTGATAGTTGCATGCATGAGTACAACCTAATTTCGTATATTTTTGTTCTTATTTTTACAAATGTAATAGTTTTTTCGCTTTTGGTATGTTGGTGTTCCATCAAATTAAACTGAACCCTCATCATAGATTCAGCGACCTGTTTATTCGGTTTTCCTCTCTTCAGAACTCCCAGTGGATGATGTAATGGACACAGCCACTCCATGTTTATCCATGAATTGGCTTTTAGTAGTTTACTTTGCCAATAAAACGAACTCGAAATCTTTTAGCCCATGATTCTTGCTAGTCTGAACTTTTTAGCTTTGCAAAAGATCCCTTTCATTAACTAAGAACTGGGTTCATTGAATCACCTGATCGTCCAAAAGAGGAGGTCTTGATTTGTTGATACAGAATTTCTGTAAGGTCTTGATTGACTTCATAAGAACAATAGCAACATGTTTTCAATGGTTTTGATCAAGAAGAAACAGAAAAGGAAAGGTAAGAACAAGGAAAGAGGAGGTAAAGGTTTATATTTATGAAGAAAATGAATGATTGAATTCTGAAACTACCCTAGAGGCCTTTTATCTCCTTATATCTGAAATCATATGCTAATTTTCGAAATTAGTTCAGTGATTCTCTCTGAAAAATTCTTGCATTAGAAATGGTAGTGGAAATGGAAGACAGAATGCCAACAGGCTCTGCTTTATTAGAAAGTCGATAGTTGTTATTTATTGGTAGAAAATAACTTTAAAAGACATTGCTATTTTTTTTTTCATTTTTTGAGAATGAGGTAGCAGAATATCAATAGTGTCTAGTATTAATTAGATAATAAACATTTGTTGTGTTTACTTTACAAGTATGGATTACAATGTTCTATACTTGAAAATGCAAAGTTAGTTGATCAGTTAGCTAACTTGAGCTCATTTGTTGGCCCTAATCTGAAGAGGACAATGCCATCCATACTATGTATAGAACTATAGATTAATCCACCATATATCAAATACACTCTGAGCTTTTGTAAATAGAGTAAAATTTATGTCATCCTGCTTGCTTGCATATTTGAGAAACCAGTGTTATCTCTGAAGATTTCTGGGACATGGGAAAGTTGCAAGGAGACCACTCTGTTTCAATAACAAAGCCAGCCCTCTTTGGGTCCTATATGTTTGGGTATGAAGCGGGACTTATGAACTGTATGGGCTCAATCTCAAATGATGAAAAGTATTAATTTCAGCTTAATTTTGGGATTCAGAAAACCCACCACTAATGGTCACTAACTAGGCTGGAAATCAACTTTGAGCCATGATTACAGATTTACAACCTGACTTTCACAGTTAACTTCATACATTTCAGTGGTGATGAAAAGACAGAAATTCTTAGACAGCTACTAAAACCAAATGCTTAGTGGAGTTATTTGCAACCCTTATAACCTTTAAATAATAGTGCTTAAAGGGGTCATTTTACGACCAGAGACACTTCATTTGAAATAATTCTGCTTAAGTACAGATATCAGTAGCTGTCATATTTCCCATCTTTTTGTCCATGGTGAGAGATCTTTGTCCATGGATTTATGAAGGAATTGGACAAGAAACATCTCTATCCAGTGGTCTATTTTATTAGGTGATGATCAATTATTGAAGACAGATAAAAGATGCAAAAGATCCATCATCAAAAGAACTCATCATGATAACTTATTCTGATATAGCTCAAAAGAATATCCGGCTTCCCTGTTTTCCATTTTGATTTGTCTTATTTTCTTCGAGTGCATTGTTAGCATGATGAGTTCTTTTGATGGAAAACAGGTTTACCTCAGGCATCCAGGTCCTGAGGTTTTTCCTTGTATTCGGGTCATAGCAGTACCCATAAGTAAGGGTGTTAATGGATTAATTTTGGATTGGATCCTGTTCAAATCAAAATCGATTTGGACAGATTGGACGGACCAACAAGACATTGAATTAGACCAATGAATTAGACCAATCCAGACTTATTGGTCTAAAGTATTTATTGGATTGGATTTCACCTGGTCCGTAATGAATTTATATTGGATTGGGTTGGATTGAGACAACATGATAAATAAGTGTCAATGGGTCAGGTTTGAGTTGCAACCAATTTAAGTTAGAATAAATTTGAACAAATTGGATAGTCCAGACATTGAATTGGACCAATCGAAAATGATCCAAAATATTTATTGGATTAAATTAGACCTGGTCCATTTGTAATGGATTCATATTGGACTGGATCGGGTTTGAACAAATTCAATCCAATTGACACCCTAGACCATAAAGACTTGGAAAAACAAAATCAATTCCATTGAAGGCAGTTTGGCTTGGATTGAGGCCTCCTGAAAACAAACGTTCGAATTTACTGACTGTAAGTCTGCAACCAATTTGTAGAAGTTGGGTCCATCGCTTGTCGGGTACTCGGGTTGCTTAAGATACTATTGCAAACTCTAGATCTTCATGAATATCTGATAAGGATGCTTTAATTTGTGAAGTTTTACTTTTTCAATGGTCAATGTTTAACTTATATGTATACATATAATTGGATCGGACTAAGCAATATTCGAATTCAATCTAATAGAGAAATTGATCATATATGGCTAAATGAATATCTGACTTAAATGAACTGAATGAAATAACATTTAAATCAGATTAAATTTAATCTATTTGCAGTAGTAATATCAACTGAATTTGATATTAGTAAACTCCAATTGTATTTTGGACAGCCCAACTGCGACCCTATTACTGGTAAGTTCAATAGAGGTGAGGATTAGGCCCTAGTTGCAAGTAGTAATGAGAAATGACCCAGCCATGGATAAACCAGTTTCCACAGAGCTCTCCTCACACTAAATCTGCAGCACATTGCGGCCTTGCTTTGGGAATAACTTCTCATTAATGATAATATACAAGTATAGAAGATGCTTTGATGTACAGTTGCAAAGTGCTCTAGGGTTGGTGTTGAGAGCGCTCTATATGGAGCAAATCCAAGTTCATCATGGATGAAAATGCTCTGTATGGAACAATGTTTTAAAAACCAATCTGGAATGGGAACTGCTTTGGCCACCAGTTTTTGGGTCAGTGTTTTGACCATCAGGTTCAAACAGATGGCTCGTTCTAATTAAAAAAAAAAAAAAAGATAATTAAAATAAAACAATAATCACAAACCATTGTCTAGGTCAAATGGGTCAACGGTTTAGTTGCCTGAATCAGCAAGTTATTGACCAAACTAATGATTTTTAATTAAAGAAGGAATTAAGGGTGAAACGAAACTGATTGCTTAAACAATTTTTAGGGCAAGCGATCCGACCATCCGAATCAACAAATAGAGTCTATCCCCAACTCTATTGGACTTATCAGTATATTGGATCTGTTACTAATAACAAATTCAGTTTCAAATGGACAGTGGAAACAGATCTTTAGATCCATGTGCATTAGTAAGCTGATTAACATATTCAATCAATATGGTCTTTGTTATATGTTAATTTGTCATTATCCTTGTAAACTTACCAATGAGGTTCTCTCATTTGAACGAATGAATTGCTTTAATATGTAATTAATCTAGTGCTTCCATCCACTTTGTCTCCCAGATCTCTCAAATTAAGACTGAATGAACATATTGATGCCCGATGTGTCTTAACAAGTGTAACCCGTCATAACTTCCCTTATTATTTGTGAAAGTACATTTTTATATTAATATAGAAAAGTTTGTTTTAGTGTTATTAATTTTTAAGCACGCATGACATAGCTAAGCCTAAATTAATTGGAAAGGGAACCATGTCGAACACGGACTTGGGAGAATTAAAAAAAAAGGACAAATAGAAAAAATAATGTCGATCTTTGAGTATCAGATTCTTTTATTTTTCAGAGAGGTTTGAGTAATCAGATGGATATTAAAACTTGCATCAATTTAATAATCAGTTAAATGGAAGGGCTTTTCGTGAAACTTCTTTCGGTGCTTCTTCTAAACAGTCAAGGAAAGCTATTCAACGAAAACTTCGTCCCTCCCAAACGGATCTATGATTGAGACAATATTTTTTTTTTCGGTAAATTACTAAAATCTCCCTGTACTATGGGTATATGACAAACACCTTCCTCTACTCTGTTTTGCGACAAAGACTCCTACTATGGAAAGCGCTTCTGTTAAGGTCCATCATTGTAATATTTTTAATTCTCATTGGGAAAAAAGTACTGTTCATCTTCCCCGACTTCACCGTATACAGCACCTGCTTTCGAAATCCTCCCTCCCTTCCTCCTCTTCCCCTTTCTCTCCTCCCTTTCTTGCTCCCGATTTCCTCTGTTTTTCATTCCTTGCAGATGAAGAGAGAGAGTAAACTAATAATCCATGGCCCGTTTCAATCTTTTGTGGAGAGAGATACGGCGCTGCTGTTCTTGATTTTGCTAACGGAAGAAGCCGTAGCCAAGCGCTTTCCATAATAATCCATGGCCACATCGTGAATGGTATCTTGGTGATCCGTTTCAATCTTCTGTGAAGGCATCTTGCTTAGAGAGAATTGAATCGCTAGCAACCTTTAAATCCTCGATATCTTTCTTAAAATACAAATCCACGATATAGTTCGCATTGTCCGTGACGAAGGGCTTGCATTTTCCCCACATGTCTGAGCTTGGCGACACAACCGGCGTACTCAAACAACCTCTGCAACCGGTAGGCTGTGAATTTCCAGCAAAAGGGAACAATCTCAACCGGCGGCAAGACCGCTACCTGTTCAAAGGAATAACAGACTGGATATTGCTAATCATAATTCCCCAACCAAACAAAAAGGAAAAAAAGAAATTGCACAAAAAATACACCATCTACGAAGTTTAGAACATGCCAAAGGTTAGACAACGTTCGGCACAATAATGCCCCAAAGGCCCAAACCAACAAGATCATCAAAGTCCAAAGCGCCGGAAAGCAAACAAAAGGGGGAAAACAGATCAGAAGGAAAAGAAATGTGAAATTACGCAATTACAAAGAAAATAAATGAAATCGTTAGATAGGTATTACTGTAATAGGAAGTATTTAAACCAGGATAGAGGATTATGATTTAAGACACGGCCAATTCGAGCCAAACAGATCCCAAGAGCCTCGAGACTCCAACATCTTAAGCAATGAAGGAGAAACTGAAAAGCCAAAAGGAGAAAAAAGAGATATATATTACTGCTGAACGCCAGGTCATGGCAAGCAACGACGAAGTCTAAATAACAGTATTCTCCTGTCGAGTAAAGGGAGCAATGGAGAACCCTATTTTGGAGAGAAAACCAGTCCACGACTTGACAAAGAAGAAACCGATCAACTCAGCAGCGACATTGAGGAGGTTGAGTTTATGCGTGATGATACAATAGGTTAAATAGGTTTTAAGAGAAAAAGGGTAAAAAAAAAGAAAATAGAAAGAGTTTAGTGGGTATTTTGATAATTTAATGCATTTTACCATTTAGTGAAGGGGTTTTTGTCTCACAGTCATATCACAAGAGGGTCTTTATCGTAAAACAAAGTACAGGGGTTTTTAACCCTATTTTTTCCCAAGAAGCACCATTATAGCATTCTTTAAAGGCCAACAAAATTAGATGGATAATAGCTTTTATTTATATGAGTTCATAAGTATGGATGTGAAAATCAGCTGATTACAGGCCTTCTAGGAATGAATTAATGTTTCTTGATCGATGTGTTTTGGGTTTGGGCCGGAAACCACTAACATGGCTGAGCCATCATTTATATTAAATTAATTTGATGGTTAAAAGTAAGGTTTTTAAAATTGAACCAAACAATGAATCGGTTAGAGGTTCAATTCCCAGGTCAAACGGTCTAACTATTCAAATTGAACGAACAGTCCACTCTAACAAAAAAATAAAAACGGTCAAAATCGTTAAACAGTTCAAACAATTCAACTGCTCGGGTTAGAGGTTTGCTGACCAAATCAACTGTGTTGGCAAAATAAAGGTTATGGGGTAAAGTGGAACCAGTCACCTGATTGGTTCCAAGTTTTTTCGATCCAACCATCTAGTCTATTTTGGTTTTGAAAACTATGGTTCAAAGTTATTCGAGCTTGACTCTTGACAAGATTGAGTTTAAGAACTTTTGAATCAAGCTGAATTCGAGCTCAACTCTCTAGTTTCAACCAAAATCAAGTTTGAACTTGAGTCTCGTGGATTTCTAAGAGTCAGTTCAAATAATCAAATATTTGGCTCAGTTCAGCCCGAATGCACCCCTAAGAGTGAATATGGGTCAATTCGTTTCGGTTTTATGGCACAACCTAGAGTCTTCCTCTTATAGGGTCAATTTAAAACTGATTCGATGTTGATTTCATTCGGTTCTTGATATAACCTACCCATTTGTTTTTTATTTTTCCAATAATAAGAATTTATTTTTTATTTTTTTCCATTTGCTTTTAAAAATAAGAATTTTATTAAAACAAAAAGATAAAAATTACAACGAAACTAGCCAACAGAAAGCTTTACAACGGTGACATGACAAACATAAAAAACTCAAAAACTACTCTACCCATTTGCTTACCATCTAAATCCTTGAGATGCATAATTTATGGGAGTCCTGCAGGTCAGGAACTAGCCCTCCTGAGCTACCGAATTAATGTCCATGCATGATTAGTTGATCTGGGCCCATCATAAACTTGGCCCTACAATTGATTGGATTAAAAAATAATCTAGAGATTATGATTGATGTTTACTTGTTTATTTGCCAGAGATCACTTAAATAAGATCCAAAAGATGGTGGGACCCCTACTCCTCTTTGCTTGCGGTAGCCGGTAGGTGGCATCTCTTTCATCGTGAGGTTCATCACTTCATCCCAATTGGGAGGCCCATACACCACTATGACAAATAAACGGGATTCTCTCTTCCTCCACTAACTCCACTAGTCCCCCCCCCCCCCCCTCTCTCTCTCTCTCTACCTCTCCACGCTTCTGCAGTGCAGTTCTGCTCGCATGGGGAACCAAGACAAGCATACTATGTTGATTCATCTATTTTTCTCGGTTTTTGTTCTTCTGACTGGTACAGAGCCGGGATTTTCTTCTCCTCCTGGTTTTTTGTTCGTCGGACATCGCTACTAATGCTCCATAATTCTGTGATGTCACAGCACCGGCCCGGTCCTTCGAAGCTCTTCGTTTTTGGAGACTCTTACGCCGACACCGGGAACAACCCCAAATCTGTATCTAAGTCGTGGCGTCCACCATATGGGATCACATTTCCCGGTCAACCGTCCGGTCGTTGGTCTGATGGGCGGGTCCTGACTGATTATGTAGGTCAGTCTCTCTCTCTCTCTCTCTCTCTCATGAATGAATGATCATTATTGGAATCCTAGCTTTGCATCTTTACTGTATATTTCATCCAGCGCAAAAAGGTTGAAGAAAGAAAAAGAAAAGCTCTTTCTGATCTGTTACTGGTGAGAATATTCATTAAAATAGTGTCGCCGGACATACAATGATACAATCTCAGGCCAGTCACACTGAACAAAAGAAACAAGATCAGTAGGCCAAAAAATATGGAAGGTTGTAAGAAACAAGATCATTAATAAGCATTACAGAATAATGGGTTTGGGTTTAAGTTTAATCTTGCGAGTTGCTGTCATTCCCTGTACAGCAGTAGAGAAGCTAACTTTGCTTCCATTGTACCACCACCTTTTGTTTTGTTTGCCTTTTCCTTTGAAGTTTTGAGCAACCTTGGGTGAACGACTGAATGCACCATTGTAAAATTGCACAAATTTTCTTTTCTTTTCTTTTCCTTTGTTTGAAAAAAGAGAATGCTTCCAAACAGGCTAGGACCATGTGTAGCCCACCACAGACACGGTGGGCTCCATAAATACCCTATACCCACCGTGTCTTCCCCTACTACCCACCTTATCTAGAGTGCATTCCATGTGCACTTATCTCTTTAGGGTTAATCAATTCTGAACCAAATAATTGGAAAACACCAAAACCAGATCCAGGCCCAAACTATATAGAGTCTGGAGCTAATTGGGCTGATTGAATATTTGGATCTTACCATATAAGGGCCCATTTATTACCGACAAATGTTTTCTATCTTTTCTCAAAATATCTTTATCTATCATCATGACAGATTTGCACCTTTGGCTTTACATGGTTCCATGTCAAAGGATATCTATAATAATCCTGCTCTGAAGAATAAGGACAAAGATCTACTGTCACCAAGGGCTACAACTTGGATTGGGTTGGGCCAAATTGGTTTAGGTTGAGGTTAGGTTAACGCTAGCCCAACCCAATGCATTGAAACTGCAACACTGACCCCCGAGTACTCAACCTGATCTGATATCCGAGATTGGCAAACCTAATCCATCTAAATCGGGTTGGTTAGGTTGGGTTCAAGCTGGGTATAAATATATAAGCACGCATAAATAAATACTATCATAATCAATTATTCATGCACACACAGTGTATATAAAAATGATGCATGAGTATCATATAATAGCAATAATTTATAATAAATCACTGTCCTCCACCTCTGGTATAAACATCTTTCCTTATAGTTTGGGTCGGGTCAGTCTGCATTGCATCCAACCCCTACTTTATATGAATTCTGTTTCTTTCAACCCTAACCCTAAACAAATTCAACCCTTTGTTTTTTTCCAAATGGTTAAGCCAAGTTGCACCCTTAATTAGCACTAGCTACTGCCTTTACACTTGTTCATGTCAAGGGTTGGTATCTTTTCTCATGTGATTGATAAGGTACTGTATTACCTACATTTACATTTTTGTTAGAAGGACATGTGTACACTTGTAAGCCCCAAGGATGCAAGCAGATCTTTGTTCTTACCTTGAAAGTCAGATTTAACATTTATCTTATTCTTTAAAAAAAAAGTACTTCTGAATATGATCCTTTACCAACCATTTTTTTTTCTATTCTTTCTTTCTTTTTTATTATTTTTCTACCTACAACATAAAAGCACTTCCAGAAAGTTCATCTAGACAATCTCCCAATTATTGTCTACTTGCTTTTTGGGTCTTCTTTCTTATTTTAGTATTCAAATTCAACTGGCAAGGTCATTAGAATATGTAAAACACTATTCTAAGTGGGGCCAGAATTGCCAAGTGAAAGTAATAAATTGATGTAGATAATAGAAAAATATTGATCTATCAAGATGAGCTTTTTTTCATTTTTTTAACACTGTCGATTTCTTACTTAATAGTAAAATCAAAATCAATCTATGCATGGCACTTGAAATCTAATAATACTGAACCAATCCAGCTTAGTTCCAGGTTGACTCTTCTAACTTCTAAGTTAAATAATAATATAAAAATTAAGAACATCTAGAAACTTGATTTGGGAGTAGGGGTGTCAATTGGACTGAATTTGGTCCAATCCGATCCAGTCCAATATAAGTTCATTATAAATGGATCAGGTCCAATCCAATCCAATGAATGTTTTTGGACTAATTTGGACTGGTCTAATTCATTGTCTGGACCATCCAATTTGTTCGAATTCATTTTGATTTAGATTGGTTTCAACCTAAACTTGGTCCATTAACACATATATTCTTATCTTATATCAATGGACCAGATATTAATTTAATCCAACCTAATCCAATATAAATTTATTACAGATGAACCAAATCTAATCCAATTTAATAAATATTTTAGACTGGATTGGTCCAATCCAATATGTCTTATTGGTCTATCTAATCTATCCAAATTGATTTTGAACTGAATGAGGCCCATTGACACCCTTATTTGGGAGGAGGATTCACATTGATCACAACTTTTTCATTCAAAATAAAATACAACACTCTCCATGAATCTTCTGGCTTGTGCAAGTAACATATAAAAACCATTCCAATGTAAGTTTTTAATTAATTTCTCCATAGAATACTTTTAGAGATATGCTACCGAATTATGACTAATGCAATTCCTGGCCTTATTGCCCTAGGTGGGGCCCATGAAAAGATATACTCAACTTTTTCTCGTAATGTTATCTTTCCTTATATCGTGGATCCCACTATGTCTTTAGGGTCAAAAGAGTTGCACAAATCCGTTTTTTACCGACATTTTTCTGTATCTTTATGCTCTATGCTTCCAATTGGGTTTTGCCTTCAACAATCCAAGGGGCCATTTGATAATAACTTAAATGGCTGAATGACTTTTTTGTTTTCTAGTGGATAAAATAATTAAATAATAAAATTTTTGAAGATACAATAATTAATTCAACTTCAGATTGGGACTGAGGAGCTTGCAAACACTTCAACGACTTTTCACTAAGAGACAAAGCAAAATGTCATTCAGTTCAGCCATTTCAGCTGTTACCAAATGGCCTTTGGACAGATTCTAGCACCATAATCCATGCCATCACTCGCTTTACTTCTCTAGATATCTTCTAAAAAATTCCCTTTCTCATTCATTTGACTGCAATTTGCAGCTTCCTTCATTGGAATCAAGTCCCCAATGCCTCATAGATGGATAAAATTTGCCCCAAAGTCTCTAAGTCATGGGATAAACTTTGCTTATGGAGGGACTGGTGTCTTTGATACATTGGTTTCTCAGCCAAACGTGACCACACAGATCGACTTCTTTCAGCAACTCATCAACAGTGGAATCTACGGTAAACGCGATCTCAACTCATCTGTTGCTCTGGTATCAGTTGCCGGCAATGACTATGGTGCCTATAATGCTAGAAATGGCACTGCACAGGTGATCTTTTATAACTAATAAGAACCATTTTTTTTTCTCTTCTTATTCTTTTCTTAGCTAATGTTTAGGTGTCCAAGTTTTTGGTTTATTAACAACTAACATGTGTCGTGGTACAGTATTTACCAGGGTCTATGGTCCAAATTCTAGGGAGTTTACTATATTATATATATGACTAGTAATGGGTAGCTAGCCCCAATAGGCCAATTTAGTATCCAATATATGCAGCTTGCCCAATTCATGGAGTTGGGACCTCCTGCCAACGAAACATGTTCTAACACCCTACCAATTTGATTTGAAACCACACATCTAACTACGAAATTGGGGCCCACTAAAACAGTGGGACTCGTCATGTATAAGATTTATTGGTAGGTTGTTGGAATATATTTTGTTGGGAGGTTATGTAGGCTAAGCCTAAATCCTATATATATATATATATATATAATTTGAGATAACAATCCTAAATCCTAAGTGCGAATTTTATTTGATAGCAACCCTGGCCTCTTGGGCCCAAGGCAGGGCCCAAGGCTTGGCCTTCAGTCTGCCTCAGAATAAGCTTAGCAAGAGTATATTCTATTAACTTTGTCACTTTTTTTTCCACAAGTATAGGGCTTGCCAACCTTCATTGCTTCAGTGGTGAATCAAACAACTTTGAATCTAAAGCGCATTCATGGCCTGGGTGTGAAGAAAGTAGCAGTCATAGCTCTCCTTCCATTGGGGTGTCTTCCGCAAAGCACAGTGTTGTCTTCTTACCAACAATGCAATAGAACTCAAAACACGGCTGAGGTTCCACAACCTCTTGCTGAAACAGGCTGTGGAAAAGTTGAACAATGAAACGAAAAGCCCAACATTCATACTTCTTGATCTCAACAGCGCATTCATGTCTGCATTCGACAAAAAGAACTCAGGTCACGATTCTCTACTTTGAACTAACTCACTCTTTATTTTCAATAATTATTTCTCTACAAATTATTCTTCATCCATCTTGATTATAATTAGTGGTGGCATTTTTTCATCCAACCCGCTGAATTCACCCAATCCACCGAGTATCTAATCCACTCAATCCACCCATTTACTTGGCAGGTTGTGTTATCAATCCGTCACCCAATTTGTCCATTTAAATGGGATGGGTCGTGTATAATCCATTGGGTTAACCATTACAAACATTAGTATTAATTCCTTAGCATTTTTTTTAATTTTCTTCATTTGAATTAAATAATTTATAATTAATGCATTAATTTTCTATTAATTATTGACTAAATTTAGTTTTGTCTTGAATCAACACACTTCACCCAACATAAGTCCAAATCAATTTGACCCAAGTCCAAACCAGTTCAACGTGATCTGACCCAATCCAACATATACCAATCCGGGTTGACCTAAATCTGAAATAGACCTTGGACAAAATGGTTCGGTACCGCTTGTTTTGCTCGGTTTGGGTCATCCGGTCCAACCATTATTCATACAGCTCGGCTTGACCCAATAAAAGTTTATCTGGGTCAACCCGAATTCGAAATGGGTCAGACCGGATGGGGTCCGAACCCTAAACCACCCTGCTTGCTTTGTCCGGTTTGGATCATCCAGTTTGGTTCATATTCATTCAACACGACCCGAATCTGGCCTGGTCCGATTTACTTCTTTTGACCTACTTCGGGCCAATCGGTTCGGCCCCAAACCGGTGCACAAACCTGATATGGGCCGACCCAAGTCAATCCACCATTGATTGAACCATTTTGGTCTAGTTCGACCGGACTGAACCGGTCTGATTGGGGTCTATCCTGACTGAATTGAACCATATCGGTTCGATCGGGTTTTGTCCAACCAGACTGAACAGGTTCGGGTGAGGTCTAGTCCGACCGGACTAATTCGGATCTAAATGGTTCAACCACTCTTGAACTCGCGAGTACCTCGAAGACAATCCAATTAGATAGTTGAAGTTGGTCTGACTGGTTTGAACCTATGTGGTTCGTCAAATCCGAAACCTGAATATAATTAAATGGTTTTGCTAATTGTATAAGCATAACATGCATGTAATGTGATTTGAACATTCACCACTTGTGTAAATAACAACTACTATTACCACTAAGCAATGACTAACTTATTTGTTTAAAAGGAGTTAATTTTTTTGTTTTAAGTACATAAATATAAGATTAATGGGTTTGGGCGGATTAGATTTAATTAAAGCGGGTTTGGATTAAATCCAACCTATTTAATTTTATATAACTGGGTCATTAACGGATTAACGGGTTAAATATATTGGGTTGAGACTCAATCCAAACCAAACCCAACCTAACTCGCCCAATTGCCACCACTAATTATAATCAACTTTTTTGAAAAGTTAGCTACTATTATTAATTGAAAAATTGTTGTCCTAATAAAGTGGTGAATGAAAAGATGTTAATTCAATTTATTGGAAAAAGTCCTTTTTGGAATTTAAATTTGTGTTTTCTATTGCTTCAAAAGTCCAAAATATAAAATCTTCACAGGAATTTCTTTACACTTTAATAGCTATTAGTACAAGAGCAAGGAAAGTATTAATCATATATCAGATATAACATTTGGATTTAACTTTTATGAAATACACCCAAATCAACATAAATTAATATCCCATTTATATAATATAGATATTCTTTCTAAAACCATCCAAAGAACTCTGCATGATTGAACTTTTCAAATGATGCTTATAATCAAGCCTTCATGGCATGGTTCTTATAGTGTGATTATGAGTTTCTTGCCACGTTTTCAAAATTTTCCCAATGGCTTAATTTGTTTGCAGTGAAAATTTTATTTTGTACTGACGTAAATGCATGGTAGTGCAAATAGTGTAAGAATGGTATCGAGACAGAAAACAAAGCAAGAATTTCTCATTCGTATTGATAGTTTGTATATATATATATAGATATCTATATATAGAGAGAGAGGTGACGAGTCACGGACTTTGCCCACGTGGCCACTGGCAGATTACAGCTGTCAGTTGGTTATAATCAACCTTAGTATTCTAACACACCCCCCCCTCTCAAGTTGGAGCAGCCTAGATGCCCAACTTAGACAAATGAGAAAAAAAAACAATCTGTGGAGACAGCTTTGGTGAAGAGATGGGTAAAGTAACAATCAATTTCAATCTGTTTGGTGCGCTCATGGAAGACAGGGTTGACAGCAATGTGTAATGCAGCTTTACTATCACAGTGAAGTGTAGGAGGTGTGGAGAGATTGACTTATAGTTTAGTAAGAATCCTCTTTAACCACACTAACTCAGAAGAAGTAACGGCCATGGCTCTATACTCTACTTCAACAGAGGAGCGAGAGACAAAGTGCTGCTTCTTGAATTTCCACGATAGAAGAGAATTTCCAAGTAAAGTAAAAGAGCCTATGGTGGAGAGACGAGTCAGGGGGCAGCTGGCCCAATCAAAATAACAAAATCCATGGAGTTGGAGAGAGCTGGAGGCTGAGAAGAAAAGTTGCATCAAAATGTTCTTGTTTGGGGTCTTGCATGAATTGACTTAAATAGTTGACAGCAAAACAAATGTCTAGTCTTGTTGTTGTTAAGTAGATAAATTGACCTATCAAACGGTGATACTGGGCTGGATCTAAATATGCTAGACTGGAGGTGTTGGTGAAATGTCTTTGGGGTTCCATGGGTGTAGAACAAGACTTGCAATCCATCATATTTGTCTCTGATGATGTCAAGAGCATACTTTTGTTGACTGAGAAAGATGCCAACACTTGATCTAGATACAACTAGTCCAAGAAAAAATTTAAGTGGGCCCAAATCTTTAATCCCAAACATACTATCTAGGTGTTGCTTGAGAGCGAGAGTGCGAGTGGTGTCATTTTCTGTAATGATGACATCATCAACATATACCAAAACAACAACAAAGGAGCATTCGGACTTAAGTGTGAAGAGAGAATGATCAGATGGCGATTGCTTGTAACCCAAGGATGACAATGACAATATCAATGTGAACTTCTCAAACCACATTTGGGAGGCTTGCTTGAGGCTGTATAGAGACTTGTTCAATTTACAAATGTGGTTGGGAAAAGTTTGCCCAAAGCCTTGCGGAATGGTCATGTAGACTTCTTCATGGAGGTCTCCATGAAGAAAAACATTGTTCATGTCTAGCTGATGGAGATCCCAACCTTTGATGGCTGCAATTGCAAGTAACATCGAATAATGATGATTTTAGCCACCGGAGCAAAAGTGTCATGATAGTCAAGGCCTTCAATTTGAGTGTAACCTTTTGCAACAATTCGTGCTTTGAAGCACTCTATAGTACCATCAACCTTGTATTTGATGTAGTAGACCCACTATGACCCAATGGGTTTCTTGCCCGGAGGTAGTGGTACAATGGACCAAGTGTTGTTTTGTTCTAGAGCTACAACTTCATCGGCCATTACTTGACACCATCGTGGGTCTTTGGCTGCTTGCATGTAGGTCTTGGGTTCATCTTGAAGGGAAGCTAGATGGGATTGGGCTAGTGAAGGAGGAAGTTGATAAACGTAATCATGGAGATGAACAGGGACAATGGTATTGTGGCGTGGGAAAGTGATGGGTGATGATGGAAAGTCCAATGGGTGATGGGTAGTGGGTTCAAGTGTGTCAAGGTGACTATGTTGAAGTTGTGTTGGGGGTGTAGGATTGATGGCTTGAGTTGGTTCAGTCATAGGAGGTTATCGTGTTTGGGTTTGGTGTTAGATAGTGTCAATGGTGGTAGGTGGGCTAGTGAAGGGAATGAGAGATCCATCCCATGGATGCCCAAAGATTGCGGAATAAGGGGCGAATTTCAAAAATTTTTCTCTCCCTTCAATTGGGAATCACATTCCCTATTTAGAAAATCATATTTTCAATGATCAATCTTGAACCTTAAACTGAACTAGATCTGAACCAAAAGGAATGGGAGAGAATAATACCTGATACGGAGAAATAATATCTCCCAACGAAGGTGTTCACGCCCAAGGAAGGATCCAAAGACTGCTCCCACTGAAAATGGCGCAGTGCAGGATGGAGCAGAATCAGCAGAGTTCTTCCCAAGAACTCTGTCATTCACAAGAAACAGCAGAATGGAACGTGAGCACAGCTTCCCTTTTCAGTCCTTTCTCAAAGAACTGATGTCAAGATCCAATCTTGACTTCTCCCACAGCTGGAGATCGAACTGGCAAACAGGGCGGCAAGAGCAGGGAGGCAGCAAGAGAGTATTCGCAGGGTGCAGAATTCAATCTTCTTGATTTCAGTACTAAAGAGGATCTGATGTGTTTCTTGGTCTCTCTCAAGGCTGCCGCCCCCTTCATTCTTTTGTTAACTTGAAAAGATCAGCTCCTAATCCCATTAGGAGGTGCTTATCCAAATCATATTTGGATCAGCCTTCTCTTCTAGTGATAAGGATAAACCCTTATCTTATCTACAGATTAGATTAGCTTTATCCTAATCTTATTAGGAGGTTTCTAGATCTGAATCACATTCAGATCTGGACTCTCTGAGTGGATAGGATTAAGACCTTATCCTAACTGCTAATCCATCTCAGAATTTGCCCCTTTAATTAACTAAATTAATAGCCCAGTTCGAAATGGGCTTTAGGCCCATTAAGCTTATGTGATCACTTAAACTTCCTAACTGCTGCCCAGTTGGGCTTCCCTGTATGGCGTGGGACCCAAGCATTGATCTACACATCAGCCACATGGGTTCGGCCCAGCCTTTGTTACAAGGCCTGGTCGAATACACTGTTAAAGACAGTGCACCCCTGAAACCCATCAAATGGGATCTATGGGCCCAACACTTACCCTAAGTGGTCCCTGGGCCAAGCCACCTTGTAACACCCAGGGACTGTGGGCAGATGAAAAATTAGCCCATCAGGTATTATCCTCAATGGTTTTACACTTAACCTCTCAGCCCATAATGATCATACACTACCCGACAAGAGAGGACCTCTCCCTCGGCTGCAAGGAACAGTGTTGCACTCTCCACTTATATGGATCTCGGGAATTAAAACCTTTTGCAAACATTTTAGAAACCATAATATATATACTTTTATATCTCATATAAAATATACTTTGCAAAACAAATCTCAACGATTGAAATCGGCTGCCGGCAGTCTTGGTTTCCAACAGTGAGAATGCATCCCCGATCATTACCTTTGTCCGACAAAGGGGCTGATCCTGTCACTATGATCACCCACTCAGATGAATTCTTGGATTGTCCCAACATACCTAGGTTTTGATCCCCGCTAAGGATCTCACTGATTGGTACATCAAAGACAGCCCGATCTGACACCTAGTGCAGTATCATAATCGAGTCTGGGGGTCGGGTGTAACTTTCCAGTTTTGCCCATCAATCTCCAAGGTCCAGGGCAATACTGGAAATCTGGTCCAGTTCAAATATTCAATTAATCCCACACTGTATGTGCCTAGGGTCTCACCCCGGTAGTTGAGACAAGCCACCCCAACCGACTTGGTGGCACCACAGTGTCAGCCTTGTCAGGATAGATCTCCCCAGACCGACCCACTGGCTGTGAACATTCTAAACTAACACGAGTCTCAATAAGTGTCCAGTTTAAGGGTAATACATAGAAACATACCAAGGGAAAATGAATCAAATATGTTTTTTTATTCATTTACAATAAACTCATAAAGTACATCAATTTTGATTGAAGCTAAGGGCATACAAAACTATCTAACAGCTCCCACTTGCACTTAGGTCCAATCAGGTACTAGCCGGAGTCCCATGCTTTCCACGTGTTTCAAAAACACTTTCTGTGTCAGTGGCTTACTCAATGGGTCTACCACATTCTCCGCTGATGCTACCTCTTATTATCATCCTCCCATAGGTCCATTGTTGTCATACAACAATAGAATGGGTGATGTGCTGAATTCCAAATTCATGAATGAACACCTTCATTCATAAGGCAGCCTCACTTATGGCAATGCGCTCGGCATGGGTTGTGGACTATTAATTTGCAACTTAGGACCCCTGTTTGTTGACACTCAGGAAACAACACACGATCCTATCGTGAGAACATATCCAGATGTAGACTTTCTATCATCTGGGTCTGACTGGAAATCGGCATCTGTATACCCTTGGATCTGTAGTGAGCTACCGTCGAATACTAGACAAAACTCTTTTGTCCTTCGAAGGTACTTAAATATGTTTTTCATAGCAGTCCAATGCTCCTGCCCTAGGTTGGCCTGAAATCTGCTTACTACACTCACTGCCTGAGCTATGTCAGGACGAGTGCACAGCATGGCATACATGATGCTCCCTACGGCAGAGGCATATGAAACGTCTTTCATGCCATCAATCTCCTCAAAAGTCTTGGGAGACATCTTCTTGGAGAGTGACTCCGTGCCTGAAAGGAACATTTCCTTTCTTGGATTTTTCCATGCTGTATCTCTTGACTATTTTGTCAATGTAGGCAGATTGGGATAATCCTATTATCTGCTTCGATCTATCTCTATAGAGTCGAAGACCCAGTATATAGGAGGCTTCTCCAAGATCTTTCATGGAGAATTGTTGTGATAACCATACTTTCACCGTAGTTAACATACCTACATCATTCCCAATGAGTAGAATGTCATCTACATACAGAACCAAGAAGGTAACATTATCTCCACTGTACTTCCTGTAAACACAGGGTTCATCCGTATTCTGCTCGAAGTCAAACGATTTGACGGCAGAGTCAAAACGGATGTTCTAACTTCTGGAATCTTGCTTAAGTCCATAAATGGATCTATTAAGTTTACATACCATGTTTTCCTGACCTGCAGCAATGAAGCCTTGCGGCTGCTGCATATAGATATCTTCAGTAAGATCTCCATTCAGGAATGCTGTTTTGACATCCATTTGCCAAATCTCATAATAATGGTATGCTACTACAGCTAGCAGGATCCTAATGGATTTAAGCATGGCCACAGGCGAAAAGGTTTTCTCATAATCGATGCCCTCTTTCTGAGTGTACCCCTTCGCCACCAGACGAGCCTTGAAGGTCTCAACCTTACCATCGGGGCCCTTCTTCCTCTTGTAAATCCATTTGCAACCGATTGCTTTTACCCCGGATGGCGGATCTACTAGAGTCCAGACTCCATTGGTCTCCATTGAGTCCATCTCTGCTCTCATGGCCTCCACCCACTTCTGGGAATCTATGTCCAACATAGCTTCCGTGTAAGTCACGGGATCCTCCTCATTAGTCAAGGTCTCCACCAGGTAACTATCCTGGTCATAACCATAACGGACTGGTGGCCTGGATACCCGAGTGGATCTTCTAGGTTGGTCACTACCTAGAACTTGTGGGACATCTCCCACTGCTCCTGTGCTCTCCTCATCAAGAACAACTTCCTGACGATGGGTGTCCAGGATATAGTCGGTTTCCACGAATTGCGCATTACGACTGTAGAATACTTTCTGCTCACTTGGGTCAGAGAATAGGTAACCTATAGAGCCTCTTGTGTAGCCTACAAATAGGCAACGGTTGGTCTTGGATTCCAACTTGTCTGCACTCGTTCTTTTAACGTGTGCTGGACAACCCCAAATCTTCAAGTGTCTGACAGTTGGTTTCTTTCCGGTCCAAAGTTCATATGGAGTATTCGGAACCGATTTGGTTGGAACCCGATTCAGCACATAAATCGCAGTCTCTAATGCGTAACCCCAAAAGGATGTGGGTAACTCTGAGTGTATGAGAAGCGACTGGACCATATCCAATAAGGTCCTATTCCTCCTCTCCGAAACACCATTAAGTTGTGGTGTAGTCCCTGAATTGTGATACTATCCCATTGTCCTTTAAGTAGTCCCTGAATTCATCAAAAAGATACTCGCCACCTCAATCTGATCGAAGGGCCTTAATTTCTCTCCCTAACTGTTTCTCGACCTTTTATCTGAACTCTTTGAACCTTTCAAAGGATTCAGACTTGTGTCTCATTAGGTACACGTAACCATATCGTGAAAAATCATCTGTGAAGGTGATGAAATACACGTGTTGATTTCGTGTCCTAACACTCAGGGGACCACATACATCAGTATGTATTAGGTCAAGTGTGCCTGTACATCTTTCAGGCTTACCGTTAAATGGCTGTTTCGTCATCTTGCCTTGTAGGCAAGGCTCACAAGTGGGAAGATCTTCTACAGTTAGAAAATCCAAAGGACCATCCTTTACCAACCTTGTGATTCGATCAACACCGATGTGGCCAAGTCGATAATGCCACAGACACGTGGGATTAACTGTATCACGAGCTCTCTTCTTAGGGATTTCAATCAACGTAGTTTCGGTTATGTTAGTTTCTAGAGAAGGATGTAGAACATAGAGACCGTTCTCCGGTTCCCCGTATGCGATGAATCTGTTGTTTCTTTTAATAGTAATCGTATTACTAAAGAAGACAGAATAACCATCTGCACACAGTTTTGAGACAGAAATCAAATTTCTCCTTAAATTTTGTACATAAAGACAGTCTTTCAGTACAATTATTCCTTCTCTAAAAATTAATTCCACGGTTCCTATGGCCGCGACTGCAACAGTTGCAGTAGTCCCCAAGAAGAGTGTGACTTCTCCTTCACTCAGTCTTCTGCTTACCTTGAACCCCTACAGTGAGTTACAAGCATAAGTCGAAGCCCCGGAGTCAATACACCAGGAAGCAGAAGCTACCAACAAATTGGTTTCTATAACACAAGTTTCGAAGTTACCTTTCTTGGATTCCAGGTAGGCAGGACAGTTCCTTTTCCAGTGGCTGGTCTTCTTGCAGAAGTGACAGGCATCCGATGCTTTGTCTTTCTTCTGCTTATTGCTCTTAGTGGCTTTCTTCTGAGGCTTTTTTGCCTTCCTCTTTCTCTTGCCTGTCTTGCCAGCTTCAACAAGCATGGCTACAGGCTCATCCTTTCTAATCAGTTCTTCAGCTCTTTGCAGCATATTGTTGAGCTCTTGTAAGCTGACATTCAGCTTGTTCATGTTATAGTTCATGATGAACGGATTAAAGGAAGGAGGCAAAGAGTTAAGGATAGCATCTATCTGGGTAGCAAGGTCCAGCCCGGATCCAAGAGCGTCCAATTCGTTGATGTATCCCATCATCCGAAGACAATGGTCGTCAACAAGTTGAAGGGCCCAAACTATGCTAATTGGTACAGAAACCTTATGCTGGTCCTAGCTTCTGAAAAGCTGGACAAAGTGGCAAAGAATCCTACCTCGGAGCGTCCGGGTGATGGGGCTTCTGAGGCCCGAAGGAGTGACTATCAAGAATGGGAGGAGAAAAACTCCCTTGCCCGGTGTTACATCATTGCCTCCTTAGACAACCCGATACAGAGGCAGTTCGATCAGATCGAACTTGCCAAAGACATATTGGATAGTCTCAGGACAATGTATGAAGAGCAAAATCGTTCTACTCGACAAAAGGTCTTGAAACAGTTCATGACCGCACAAATGTACAAGGGTCAACTCCATTTCTGATTTGAAGCTATGTTGTGATACCTGCCATCGGGCCAAACAAGCTCGTTTGCCATTTTCGATTAATAGCACTCGTAGTAAAGAACATTTTTCTTTAATACAATGTGATGTATGGGGAGGCTACAAAACCCCCTCTCATTGTGGTGCTAGATATTTTCTTACCTTGGTAAATGGTAACACAAAATGTACTTGGGTATACCTATTAAAGCACAAGTCAGAGGCTGGTCAGTACTTGATTTCTTTTTGTGCAATGTTCACCAGATAGTTTAATGCTTCTGTTAAACAAATTCGTAGTGATAATGGCTCCGAATTCTTGTCTGTGTCCATTCAACATTATCTTGCTTCACAAGGGATACTGCACCAAACCTCATGTGTGGACATACCCCAACAAAATAGACTGGCAGAAAGAAAACACCGTCATCTATTAGAGGTGGCACGTGCATTAATGTTTCAAGCCTCCCTTCCCATTGCCTTTTGGGGAGAATGTCTACTCACTACAACCTATATCATAAGCCTACTACCCACCCCATTACTATCTAATGTCTTTCCATATGAAGTCTTGTTTCACAAATCCCCATCCTACCATCACCTATGAGTTTTTGGCTGCCTATGTTATGCCCAATTATGACCATGCCCACATGACAAATTTTCCCCTCGAGCCCATCCTTGCATCTTTGTGAGCTACCCACATGGTCAACATGGCCACAGAGTTTATAACCTAGAAACTCATAAAATCTTCACCACAAGAGATGTCATTTTTTATGAGAATCATTTCCCATTCAAGAATGGGCTATTACTTACCCAACCCAGTACATTTGTCATTCCTCTATCACCCCTAGATGATTTTGATTACCCTATCTGTTAGACAGTTTTGTATGCCCTTAGCTTCAATCAAAATTGATGTACTTTATGAGTTTATTGTAAATGAATAAAAAAACATATTTGATTCATGTTCCCTTGGTATGTTTCTATGTATTACCCTTAAACTGGATACTTATTGAGACTCGTGTTAGTTTATAATGTTCACAGCCAGTGGGTCGGTCTGGGGAGATCTATCCTGACAAGGCTGACACTGTGGTGCCACCAAGTCGGTTGGGATGGCTTGTCTCAACTACCGGGGAGAGACCCTAGGCACATACAGTGTGGGATTAATTGAATCTTTGAATTGGACCAGATTTCCAGTATTGCCTTGGACCTTGGAGATTGATGGGCAAAATTGAAAAGTTACACCTGACCCCTAGACTCGATTATGATATTGCACTAGGTGTCGGATCGGGCTGTCTTTGATGCACCAATCAGTGAGATCCTTAGCGGGGATCAAAACCTGGGTATGTTGAGACAATCCGAGAATTCATCTGAGTGGGTGATCATAGTGACAGGATCAGCCCCTTTGTCGGACAAAGGTAATGATCGGGGATGCATTCTCACTATTGGAAACCAGACTGCCGGCAGCCGATTTCAACCGTTGAGATTTGTTTTGCAAAGTATATTTTATATGAGATATAAAAGTTTGCAAAAGGTTTTAATTCCCGGGATTCATATAAGTGGAGAGTGCAACACTATTCCTTGCAGCCGAGGGAGAGGTCCTCTCTTGTCGGGCAGTGTATGATCATTATGGGCTGAGAGGTTAAGTGTAAAACCATTGAGGATAATACCTGATGGGCTAATCTTGCATCTACCCACAGTCCCTGTGTGTTACAAGGTGGCTTGGCCCAGGGACCACTTAGGGTAAGTGTTGGGCCCATAGAGCCCATTTGATGGGTTTCAGGGGGTGCACTGTATTTAACAGTGTATTCGACCTGGCCTTGTAACAAAGGCTGGGCCGAACCCATGTGGCTGATGTGTAGATCAATGCTTGGGTCCCACGCCATACGGGGAAGCCCAACTGGGTAGCAGTTAGGAAGGTTAAGTGAGCACATAAGCTTAATGGGCCTAAAGCCCATTTCGAACTGGGCTATTAATTTAGTTAATTAAAGGGGTGAATTCTGAGATGGATTAGCAGTTAGGATAAGGCCTTAATCCTATCCACTCAGAGAGTCCAGATCTGAATGTGATTCAGATCTAGAAACCTCCTAATAAGATTAGGATAAAGCTAATCTAATCTGCAGATAAGATAAGGGTTTATCCTTATCACTAGAAGAGAAGGCTGATCCAAATATGATTTGGATAAGCACCTCCTAATGGGATTAGGAGCTGATATTTTCAAGTTAACAAAAGAAGGAAGGGGGTGGCAGCCTTGAGAGAGACCAAGAAACACATCAGATCCTCTTTAGTGCTGAAATCAAGAAGAGAGAATTCTGCACCCTGCGAATACTCTCTTGCCGCCTCCCTGCTCTTGCCGCCCTGTTTGCCAGTTCGATCTCCAGTTGTGGGAGAAGTCAATTTTGGATCTTGACATCAGTTCTTTGAGAAAGGACTGAAAAGGGAAGCTGTGCTTACGTTCCATCCTGCTGTTTCTTGTGAAGGACAGAGTTCTTGGGAAGAACACTACTGATTCTGCTCCATCCTGCACTGCGCCATCTTCAGTGGGAGCAGTCTTTGGATCCTTCCTTGGGCGTGAACACCTTCGTTGGGAGATATTATTTCTCCGTATCAGGTATTATTCTCTCCCATTCCTTTTGGTTCAGATCTGATTCAGTTTAAGGTTCAAGATTGATCCTTGAAAATATGATTTTCTAAATAGGGAATGTGATTCCCAATTGAAGGGAGAGAAAATTTTTTTAAATTCGCCCCTTATTTCGCAATCTTTGGGCGTCTATGGGATGAATCTCTCATTCCCTTCAGTGGTATCAAAGCCATAGGTTCAAATCTTGAACCATTCTGTTTCAGATCTGAACCTGCGCAATTAGGGAGAAGGCGTTCTTCCCAATTTGCGCAGATTTGGTTTTGGGAAATTTGTTCCCAAATCAGATGGGCAAATAATCTGAAATTAATTTTAAATAAATCTGATTATTATTTAGAATTGTTCTTTATAATTTTCTTGATTTATGGGCTATTCGTACAAGAGGAGATCGAATTCTTGGTTTGCGCAGGGAACCTGCGATTTTGCAGTTCTTGACTTATTTTGGGTCTGTAATTTTTTTTTTTATTTTCTAGACTCAATGTATAGGTATTCGATCTGATGTAATTATTAATAGAAATAGGATTTCTATTTATTTTATTTTGGATCGAAGATGGCGGCGCAGAGAAGGAGATTTCGCAGATAAGAGAAATGCTATCTGCGATTTGCAGTTTGTGAAACTGCATTCTGTGATCTAACCTCTGTTTTGTAGGAAGGATTGTACGAACAACCCTGTTTGACTGATTCTTGTTTTTCCTTTTATCAGTATTTAATTTCAGATTATTTTCTTGAATTAAGGATTTAATTAAAATCAAACCCTAGACCCATTCGAACTAAGATTGGTTCAAAACTGTTTGGACCAATTCTAGGGTTTAATTAAGGCTGAAAGTCAGCCCTATTTTCCCACTAATGGGCTTAAGGATTGATATTTAATTAAATGGTTAATTCGGCCCAGCCTGTAAAGGCCCAGTTTTAAATAGTTAAAACTGCAAAAGCCCATTTTAAAGAATAAAGCTATATGGGCCGAACTGGGTAATCCTAATTCAACCCATATACCTAGATAATATTAATGGTTAATATTATGGAGTTTTAACGGGCTTCCAACGGGCCTTACAGATAATTAATTGATTGGATCAATTTATCCACATGTGATGTATGGATGTGTGATGTGCTGCGTACATGGGCCATAAGTACTTGGCCCATTCTCATTCGACAGTGGCTCTTGCGTACACCATGGCTGAATGCACATCATTGCCATGGTATCCCTTTTGGTCATTGGATGACTTCCCTCAGTGGTGGGCCCCACACCTCATCAAGCGGTTGCGTGCGGAGCCCTAGCCGATTTAAGGCCCACCGAAATCTGGCTTTATGAAAGTCAGTGGGAGCCACTTTGGTTTGACCTAAATCAAACTAGGGTGTAATTTTGTTCCCTCCAGCTAATATGAGTGCATGTGATAGGGAGATTCATATGATGAACTCTTTAAAGGCCTTCCATCATTAGCATGAGGATGGGTCCTTCAGTAATGAGGAAACGCACCAAAAAATGGGCTATCCATTTGCTATTGGGCTTGTCTGAGTGTTTCATAAGATGATAGGGGCATCATAGACCGATGTGGGAGGGGCTTCACCAGAAAATGGGAACTCTCTCACGGTACCTTGGTGTTCACGAATATGATGGGTAAGCACTCACTAGAGAAAGGTTTACCTGAAAATGGCTCTGAACCTTGTCTGACAGAGGCCAAAGGGAAAACTCATATGATGAGTGGATGTGATCCTTCACAGAAAGGTGGTGAGGTTATGCAGCTGAAACAGTTGGCTCCATGCATCCTATGTGATTTCCCACATTTCCAGAGACAACCCGTAGTCTCCGTCACTGAGAGAGGAGGGAAATCTCAGAGACGAATAAATGGAAATGGATCGTAGATTAAAATCCATATCTATGAAATGAACATGAATCAAATTAGGTTGTGGACTGATGTTTGCTCTTTTATCAGAAAATGGAAAACGGATCTTTTGCAAAACTATGAATGAGAGATAAACGAGATTGAGAGGCGTGCCCAAATGCATATGCCAAATTGAAGAACTAATAGTGGTGGACTGATAAACACTAATCGAATGATCAATGGTGGTGGAGTGGTGGAATCTAAAATGGTATAACCCATTGTGGAGCTCACTTGTCCCAATCACAATCTTGGAGACTGGGTCCTAAAGAATGCAATAATGTGGCAACAAAATGGCAATGCAATTTAGCTATTGTGTAATCTTGCTTACAGACAAAAAATTGCAATGAAATGTGGGAACATGCATAACATCTTGAAGAATATGTGACCCAATGGTGATGGATCCACGCAAATTTGTGTGGGTCAGTGATCTGTCTAAAAGGCAAATGCTTGTGGGTGTGACAATAAACTGAGTTACCAAATCAGGGATCATTTGACACCATGTGGTCTGAAGCACCACTGCCAAAAATCCATTCAATGGCAGGAGTAGTATTCTTACCAACTAAGACTGAGGCTGCAAAGTCATTTGATTCTCTATTCAAGAGAGAGATCAATTGAGTGTATTGGTTCATATTAGGCCAACCACCAGTGAGTTCTGATTCATTGATGTGTTTGGTTGGTTTGTATTATCTATAACTGTAAGAGCAGTAGTTCGGGTGGTTTTACTAGAGTCATCAGTTGGCGTTTTGTCATTTTGGGGCCGATTCGAGTTTGGCGGATAACCAAAGAGAGCATAACATCGATCCTTGGTGTGGCTGTTCTTTTTTGCAATGGTCACACCGAAGTTTTGATCGTGACATCCCGGTACCTTTATCCTAGCCGTGAGTGTTGCAGCTTCAGGTTGCAAAGAATGGGGAACCATCATTTGTTGGTGACGCTCCTCTTGTATTATGAGGGCATAGGCCCTTTTTAAGGTAGGCAAAGGTTCAAAGCCAAGAATGTTTGGTCGAATCGTATTAAATGATTCATTGAGACCCATAAAAATTGATGGAGTCTGAGAGAATTCAGTTCGTCCCAAAGTGTCTTAAGTTTTGTAAAATATGCACTAACAGTGAAATCGTCTTGACACAACAGTGCCAAATCTCTCTTCAATTCGTATATCTGAGGGATGTTTCCTTATGAAAAATGATCCTGGAGTTCTTTCTAGATTTCTACTGCTATGTCGATGAATGCTACACTGTTGTAGACTTCCTTTGCTAAGGAGTTGAAGATCCACGCAATGACCATTGCATTGCATTTGGTCCAAGCACTGAATTCTGGAGCACCAGCTACCGGTTTTGGTAGCACTGCAAATCATAATTACAAACAGTTGGATTCAAAACTGAATCAAATGCTAAATTTGTATCTGGTTCCGATTTGCAACCGAGAGATCAATCGAATGGTTAATTAAGTCTTCAAAGTTGAATGCAATTTAAGCCAAAATTGGGCAAGAAATCGCAGACTCTACCAGTTTGCTGCTTGAAATTTGTCAACATTGTTAAATAATCAAGTATGAGTAAAAGTTGTGGTTAATTAATGTACAGGAAATCTAAAGTTTGGGTTTGGCAATCCATTGAAGCCATGTTGTATGGGTATAGACGCCTCAAACTCGTGCGGAATTGTTGATCAGAGTGGAGCAAAGAAGTATAAAGTATGCAAGAACCCAAAGGCAGCATTCTTTTGGGACCAGGTGCACCCTACACAAGCGGGTTGGCAAGCTGTTAGTTTATCTTTGAAATCTTCTTTGAACCAACTCGTTTAATAATTAATCAAGATCTATCCATGTCTCATTAGCAGTAAATCTTGATGTTCCATGTTTTCTGTTTTTCTTTTTCATCTTCCTCTTCTATTTGAAATTGGTTTTAACAATGCATATTGTTATATACTTTTTTGTTGTTAATATATTGATCCCATTGGTTTTGTGGGTTAGAATGAGTTGGACTTTTCCTTTTTTTTTTTTTTTTTTTTGTGCTAGAATAAGAGAATTGGTTTCATTCTCCTTCCAAACACTAAGGAGGTGTTTGGTTCATTGCGTTTGTTTTTTGTGATTTTGAAAAAATGTTTATATATGGTGATGTTTGGTTCCATCAGTGCTATGTATGAGCCAAATGAATTAATAATCACCACCATTCCCTGCATCTCTTAATGCCCCTATATATATATATATATATATATATATATATATATATATATATATATATATATATATTTAAGTATTATCTATTTGGCACATATTCCCCAAACAACTCCCATAAGAGATATACATTTCCACTACCTCTATGAATTGTGAGAGGTGGGATTAGTTGAGCTGATATATATGGTAAAACCGGGAAAGGTAGGCACCCATGCATCATGCCAAATCCTGATATTATCACCGTCACCAAAAGTGAATTGGATTAATTAGATCAAATAGAATAATAACTGAATAAGAAATCAAAACGATCCAACAAATTAACAACTTTCTCTGTTACCTACATATATATGAAAAAGAGAATGGGTTTTTTTGGTCAATGAGATTCACAATCCCATTCATCAACTTTTCTCCCTCTCAAAATCCAAAAAACGAACACCCCTTTAGAAGTACATTTGCCATGGAACTTGGATTCTACATGGAATTAGTCAGAGTGAAGTTATTACCTCACTTATGCGTTTAATTTGCTGAACTACTAATATGAACAAGTAAAAAAGTTTTTTTGATGAGGGTATTTAGGTGTGTTTGGTTGCAGTGCTAATATATTTGCATTAGTACAAATGTATGAGAGTGCAAATAAAAAAAAATGTAAATTCCCATTTAATTTTGTTTTGGGTTTTACTTTATTCTATTTCATGTCTTAATTTACTTCATTTGTACTGCAATCAAACAAAATAAACTAAAATTTGAAACAAAAATAAGTCAGTATTTACACTAAAATCATTTGCACTGTCATAGTTTCGCAGCAGTGCAAATTTATTTGCATTGCAACCAATCACAACCTTACAATCTGAAGTATTAAATTTAATTGTGATGGGTGTAAACACGATTTTCTCGATGTTGGAATCAACATTTTTTACATTGACCAACTTCGAAGAAGTAAACTTTTCTTCCATTTTGAATATAAAACAGTTGAGAAAACAAATTTATTTTCATTTTTCAATACAAAAAAAAAAAAAAAAAAACTAGAAAAATGTATTCTTACCAAACATTTGAAAAACTGTAACTTTGGTTTTTGTATTAAAATCAAAATCAGTTTTAGAGTGGTGTTTCATAGAATGAAAAAGAGTAGAAAATAGTGGTGTAACTGGTGTTAACCTACATGCATACAACGAGGGAGCTCTTATTATATGGTCTTTGTGTTATACTTTGCACCATCGGCCATATTGCCTTTGGCATTTGCTGCTCTTGCCATTGTTTCTAATTTCATCTAATTAGTGACTGTGAGAAAGGGAAGTAATTTGCTTCTAGTGAAAAAAGTCTTCAAGATTTGCAGTGCAAATAATCTGAATTAGATACAAATTTTATATTCGATTTAGCATTGTGTCCACGTGTAAGTCCATCGGCATGGATGAGACAGTGGTCTGGCTTTTCTACAGGTTCAAGGGAAATGGCCAAATCTGATGGTGGTGGGAAGGGGGTGGTGAAACCCCAGACGAGTCTAATGAACCAAGCGGTTGTACTTCCTTTATCTTTTTTTGAAGAATAAACTTCCTGGAATCATGTCATGTCATCTGGCATGGCCAATTGTTAACCGCTAGTTTGTTCTTATACTACTACAATCCATTCTAATTCTAAATAGTTACTGCTTGGTAAATTAGGTTGATTATTGGACCTGGCCCAATGACTTGGTTCATTTCGGTGGATTAAACTAAGTTTGAGGCAGTTTACATGTTTATGTTCTTACATTATTATATGTTGGATTTTAATGTCATTAGACATTAATTAAATTAATCGAGTGTTTGGTTGGTTAATTATATAATTAAGAACACTGATACTTGCACTTTGAAAACCAGTTTTAAATTTTACATCCAAATCCTTGTTTCAACTTGTTTTCTCATATTTCAAGCCTTATCCCACATTGAAAGTTTATTGAACTTAACATGAACTTAACTTGTTTTCTCATAATTCTCAATTGTATTCATTTCATTGACAAATTTTGCATCTAGAAACTTACGGCAAAATTTGTATCACCTTCTCTCTTGTATAAAATGGATACTATGTCATGTCTTACCTTACTCCTCTTGAACAAACGAGCCGGGATGGATTGGAGACAAAATCATGCACACCATCCGGGCACAACTGAATACATATGTCAGCGTTCTATACCCATAAAGTGTGGACCCTTTCACTTTTACATAATTCCATTCAACCGTACATAAATTAGGGCCCGGCCCCACCATCTTACATTTTATTTTATTTCTCACAAATAAAGATAAAATCAAACCTAACGCAAAAATTAACCAGAATTTGCGCTCAGTCCATTTGCAATCCCCTGCATTTACAGCAGAGAAAATGAAATTCGCACTCCAAATAGATTCTGCCTACTTCTACTTTCTTGCAGCTGGAACTTTCAGTCATTGAACACTCCAATCAAAATACGAAACCGACTCCAAAACCAACTCCCCAAATGTAGCCACGACCCTATTTCTTCTTAACCACTTGCATGTACTACTACATCTATTAAAAACAAACCCAACAATTCGGACTCCTTACTAGACACAAGCCCTACCACCCATATATATCACGTGCATGCATGTTTAGCTAGGCAGCTAGGTTCAATTGATCTCTCTTTCTCTCTCTCTAGCTCGTTAGCTCACATGGGAAGCCGAAGGAAGTACATTCTGTTGTTTCATATAATTTCCTTTTGGGTTCTATTGGCTGGTATTAGAAAATAGATGAGCTGGATTTTCTTCTTAATTTGTTTCTGTCCATAAAATAGAGTTAACTAATGTGTTTATATCGCAGCAAGAATTCAAGTGGTTCAGAGTTCATCTCATCATCATCATCACCATCGTCATCATCATCATCATCGTCATCGTCGTAACCATCACCACCACCACCACCGACTCGGTCTTTCCAAGCTTTTCGTTTTTGGAGACTCTTATTCTGACACTGGGAATAACCCCAATTTTGCAGAATCCTGGAATCAACCATATGGGATCTCATTTCCCGGTGAACCATCTGGCCGTTGGTCCGACGGTCGGGTGCTTACCGATTTTGTAGGTCAGTTGTGCAAAGATCTCTCTAGTCCTCTACCTGCTTTTAACTCTTGAAGAAGCTACGACGTAGGCTTCCAAAGTTTTTTACTTTTAGATCTTTCTGCTTCACAAGCCTGTTTTGAACAAGGGTTCGATTCGAAATTTTGACTTTTTAAGCGCTTCTTGAAAAAAAGTGCGTATTGCATTTGCGGCCCATTTTGGCCAGCCAAGTAATTTTCAAAATATCTATACTCATTATTATTACCCGTTCATTTGAAAGAAGCGCTTTTAACAAAGTCCTCAAAAGCGCTTATTTATAAGCACGTATTTATCCAATAAGCACTCCCGTCTCCCAAATGATATATCCACATCTAGGGGTTCAAATGGATTGAATCCTATTTTCTCGGATTTAGATATCTCTATTTCGGATTTTTTAGATTGAATCACATATGATATTCGGATGATTAAAAATTGGATCATATTGTATACAATTTATAAATATGTTATTTATATTACATTTTTAATTTTTTATAAGCAACATGTATATATATATATATATATATGATGATGATGATGAAAATTGTTTCAAAAATACTTGTATTTTTTGTTTTCTTTATTTAATCTGTTATTTTTTTCTTTTCCTTTTAATTATTATTTATTATTATTATTATTATTATTATTTAATCGAATTGGATCAGATTCAGATATCTGACATCCTAATTGGATTCAAATTTGAACCAGTATTTATGAAATCCGATCAGATCTTCGAAACAGATCGAATTGGATTTAGATATATCCTAATTCAAATCCAATCTGATACATTTGCATCCCTATCCACATGCAATGCAACAACACACTATAGAAATGGTGAACCCCACAAGGACCTATCATTTCTTTCCCGATCATCAACCTTATATTGAGTGTGTTGCATGAGCCCTTCTCTCTAATATGAATTGAGATTTCTCATTTCAGTGATTTCAATTGAATGGGTCTAGTGCAGGTGAGTATAGATCAGAACCCTTCACAAAAGATGATTCTTCAGAGATTCATCTAGGCTATATAAAGTGGATACATTTTTTTGGATTGGGTTCCATGAAAATTATACAAGTTATAATAATCCGATTATCATATATCATATATGATTAATACTTAATATAACTAATACTTGCATACACATGCTCTTACACTAGTAACCAAAAAACCAAAACTTTTGACATTGTTGTCAAACTTGGACAGCCGGGTAACTGAACTGCTGGTGAGTGGGTGACCTACTAGGGCAGCAGGTCCCAATTAACTGATGCTTTTGGCTAAAATGAGCTATAGAACCGCCCCATTAACCAGTGAAATTAGGCTCCATTTGTGAAAGGTGAAAATACAAAAATGTTCAGTACAAATACAAATATATCTGGTTCATAAAAATGCATAATTGGTTTAGTTTTGCAATGACTGCTCTTGCCAAATAATGGAATTCCTGAATGGAATCTACTTTTTATACATTGACCAACTTTGAATGCAAAAATTTGTATCCATTTTTTGGATGCAAACTTTGCTCTCATTTTGAATGCAAACTTGTCTTGGAGTTCTTATTTGCTGTCATTTTCAATACTCGCATGCATTCTTCTCAAACACCTATAAAACTGAATCAGAGTGAATATATGTACCGAACTAATGTTTGCACTCTTTCCAAATGGAACCTTAGGCTTAGTTTGGAAGGCGTACAAATATAAATGTGAATGCAAATGCATACAAAATACAATGTTCTTTACAATATATATTTGTATTTGTATTCCTTCCAAACTAATGAATTTTTTCACGAGCGTACGAAGTTTGGTAACTTTTCTTCAGCTTTTGTTCACATTTATTATTTTCCTATCAAAACCAAACATAGCCTCAAAGTATTAGGAGTGGACCACCCTCGGCTTAAACACATTAATGTTCAAAGGTGTTCTATTTTTTTCCAATGTGAATTATGAGGGTATTTTACTTTCTACCTACAACAGTAATTAAAGCAATTCCAAAGTAAGCTCACCCAAACGATCCCCTGAATATTCTGTACTTGCTTTTTGGTTCCGTTGTTTCCCCCTTTTTATATATTACTCAAACAAGATCATAGACTCAACGTAGAAGGTCATGGAATTGAGTTTTGCTGTGAATTATGACTCGATTAACTAGTCATAAGTAAAATTATTTTTTGTAATTATATGAAACACTCTGAAATTAAAGTAATAAATTGATGCAAAAATAATGAACAAAATATTCAAGAGACATGTTGAGTTTCTACATTCTGCAGATTTTTCTGGTTTCCTTTTTTGGATATCTTCTCATAACTTTTTTTTCATTTATTTGACTGCAACATACAGCGTCCTCCATTGGAATCAAGACCCCAATAGCTTACAGATGGACAAAAATTGCCCCAAATAAGTCACTAACTCATGGGATAAACTTTGCTTGTGGAGGGAGTGGTGTCTTCGATACGATGTTTGCTTGGCTAACGCCAAACATGACCACACAGATCAACTTCTTTCAGCAACTCATCAACAGTGGAGTCTACACTAAAACTGATCTCAATTCATCCGTTGCTCTGGTATCAGTTGCCGGCAATGACTATGCGTATTCCGCTAGAAATGACACCCAACAGGTGATGATCATGAACCTCTCTCTCTCTCTCTCAACCAATTAAATAGAATTTGCTGCTAACCCTGCTAACTTCCCAAATTTCCTAAAAAATGTAGGAATTGCTGGCCTTCATTGCTAAGGTGGTTAATCAGACAGCCTTGAATATAAAGAGAATTCATGGAATGGGAGTGAAGAAAGTAGCTGTTATAGCTATTGAGCCGTTGGGATGTCTTCCTAGATTCGCAGTCTTGTCTTCTTACAAAAAATGCAACATAACTGGAAACGCGGCAGCCAACCTCCATAATCACTTGTTGAAGCTGGCTGTGAGAAAATTGAACAAGGAAACGAAAAACCCAACATTCATAGTTCTTGATCTCTACAGAGCATTCATGTCTGTATTCAAGAAAAGGAACTCAGGTCTTGTTGAATCCTCTACTTTGAATTTAATTACTCTTTATTTTCACCGATTATTCTCTTTTAATATCTTATATTTGGATCCCACCACTTCAAGTTTACACAAATAGGTTTGAATTCTAACTTCAGAAATGTAGAATATAAAATCTCCAGAAAGGACTATGCATGGAATGGGAAGTTGATCATTCATTAAGCATTCATTATATTGAGAGTTTTCCCATTAATGATGTTGTAATAATTGGACCAGACCGGATGGTCAGACCATGGAAACCAGGAACCGCTGGCCTTTTTGGGTCCTGCTTAAATGACAGTTTTCATAAATTGAATGGGATAATGAGCATTCTAGTTTTCAATCCGGTCTAAGTCTTATAAGTGTTGTTGACATGTAGAGTAAAATTGTGGTTCATTAATGTACAGGAAATCGGAAGTTCAGCTTTCACAATCCACTGAAGCCATGTTGTGTGGGTATTGGCACCTCAAACTCTTGCGGAAGTATTGATCAGAGTGGAGCAAAGAAGTATAAAGTATGCAAGAACCCAAAGGCAGCATTCTTTTGGGACGAGGTGCACCCTACACAAGCGGGTTGGCAAGCTGTTAGTTTAGTTCTGAAATCTTCTTTAAACCAACTCTTATGATGGTTTTTGGTGTTCCATGCTTTCATTTCTTGTCTTCTTTTTTTCTTTTCTTTTTTTTTTTTATTTTGCTTCATCTTCTCTTCTATTCATTTTTTAATTTCAAATAGGACTAGTAATTAAGAATGTGCATTGTATGAGAGAAAGTTTTCTTCATAATAATTAAGCACATGCATTGCATATTAGAAAATTTTCTTTATATTAATTATTTGAATTTTATATATATCATAATTAAAATTGAAATTGAAAATTAACAATATGATTAAAAATAAACTTAAATGCTTGTAGTAAATATGCACATGCATTGCACGTGGAAATTTTAAATTACAATGACAATCATCATCATTATTATTATTATTAAACTTTGTATTCCATTTCTATCATAAATAAAAATAATTTTTATTTTAATAATAATTTTTATTTGATATGATGAATGTATATCATTAGGAATGCTCCCAAATATTTTTGACAAATTAAAATTCTGTACGTTTTAATTTTTTGTGTTCTATCTTTTTGCAAATATTTATTATTCAATTATAACATCATTAATTTTTTTTTTGAAAAGTTGGATCATTGACCCATCATTTAGATAAGAAAATAGCTTTTTTTTTCACATAAGTTTTAAATTATATATTTCATCTATATTATATAAATAACTTTTACTTATCACACTTAATTTTTGTTTGACATAATTAATATAAAATATTTGAAACATTCTTTTGATTACTTGTATTTTTTTTTTATTTTTTAACTACATATCATCGATTAAGCAATTTGACCCAAACCACTAACCCACCACCGAAAAAAGAAAATAGTTTGATTTTTAGGTTGACATTAAACTTTGTATTACATTTCCATCATTGATAAAGTTATATATTTTATGATTGACTATGCATTGACTTGTAGTCGTTAAATGCCTCACAAGCTTTCTTACTCTCTTATGACTTAATTATGAGTTTATGACCATTGAATCGATTGTGTCATCACCAAACCAAATGACTTTTCTTCGACTACATAGATGATCTGTTCTTGACAACAATACATAATCTGGACTACCCCAATGTCCTTTACAGATCATTGCAACAACCTCATTTAAAATAGCGGGATGGACCAACTTGGGTGATTTGACGAATGAAGTAGAGAAGTGTATGAGAAAGTAGATAAATCAAAGCTAGAGTAGATGATGATGAATAAGCAGAGAATGGAGTTGACCAAGGAATTAGAGTTGTAGAGGTTGTAAAGGTTTTGCCTAATCCCATGAGTTCTAAACATATGTGGCTATATGCATTAGCATGTGGTCAGTGAAAGCATTCACGACAAATAACTTTAAATTCTATGATATGCATAGTGACAACTAGAACTTAAGCAAATAAGCCTGTTCAGTATATGAGTTGAGTGAGCTTCCTTCCAACAAGATCTAGGGCATGGGACAATGCCCCCCCGCCCCATGGTTTAGAAATCCCCACTGTAATATGGTATTTCATGTAAATTTCCCCATTCCTCTCACTCCCCACCCTAATGGTTGCCCTCCCATGGGTCCATCCATATTTATTCTCCTCTTCGTCCCAATCCACTTCAGGTTTTGACTCCCCTTACAAACAATTCCTCGCTCTGCCCTTAATGCGCACCATAACAAAACTACAATGAACAGATCTCAAATTATAAAATTAGCATGCCAAACAATGAACAATGTTTAATGACATTTGATTTGGAAGAGGACATAGAGTGGGTTTGAATGAAAACATAAAATAGGGTAGCTAATCTATGTATTGGTGCATGGAACAAAGAGGGTTTGTGTACTGAGGGACAAATAGTTCGAATCAAATAGGGTTAGTTAAGTTGAGTTTAGTATAAAATAATCCAAACGCATAAGTACTTCACCTAAAATGGCAGTTACACTGGTATGTCTCTAAAATGAAAAAGAAAAATTTGCATTACCATGTTTATTGATCTCGTTAAATTGAAAACACACAGAATGGAAACGAAAAATATAACAAAAAGAAACATGTTGCAAAGAAAGAAAGAGGTCCTTTACATGCTATTATTATGAAAAATACACAAACTAAGCAGGAAAAAGAGACTATAAGAAAGAAATAAACTTAGTGTTGATACGGTATGACAAACAAAATAGATTACTCATCAAAATCAACTGGTTAATAGATATTCTGTCTAGAATATGGAAATTATGCATGAATAGTAAATAAAAATTTCCACTAAAAAAATTGTGCTCTATAACAGCTCGAACCGAACTCGAGAGACGAAATGATGGCAAGAGACGGGGCTAGTTCGCCCATTGACTCTGGCTCAAGGATACGTCAAACCCGACCCGCTGCACCTTTTCGTACATGGCCTCATTTAATCGACCCCGATACTCGTCCTACGTATGGACATATGGTGTCCCTCCTACGTAGGAACATATGATGGGAGATATCAACACCCGTGTGAGGCACGGACAGCCTACGCCCACACAGACCACGGTCACAACCCCTCGTTCCGAGATGGTTCTTTACTGACTTAAAGGGTGAATAGAGGAGCAGTTGCCTTTAGACGCTGAGAAGAGCTCTAGAGCCGAGGCCTCAATGCAACCCACCAAACAAACTCAATCGCTACGACGTCGAGTGTGGGGGGCAAGCGATGTAGGAGTATTTGGCCGACCCACAGATCTTGACATGTGGCGTCAACCAGGCGTATCCCGACCATCTTGCGGACCTTAAGACATGGCGTCGATCGGACATATCCTAACCACCCCTCACCAATCATTGCCAATTGCTGCCACCTGCTCCCAACTACTCCTCTCAGGCAATTTTGACTATAAAAAGGGGTTCCCACATTAAGGTAAGACACACCAGAATTTAAACTCTAAGTCTCCTCTCTTACCTGGTCAGACCCTTTACAACTCTAAGCTAACTTGACCGTCGGAGGATAACTGTAAAAACCTCTAACATACTTCTTTATCTCAAATTTCCCTCAGCTTCACATTTGGCAGCAAGAATAACTTCCGACTAATTTAATTAAAATATGAACTCGTGCTAACTATAACAAAACTGATAGTACTTCTCCATCATTTATGATACCCTAAGCACATCATGTGGCATGTTGAATAGTAAGTACCGTGTGAAAAGTTGAATTGAGGTCATTGGGTTAAGCCAGAGATCTACCAAATATATATATGCTGGCCTTTGAATTAATTAATACATAAATGCGCGTGACATTTGACATCTTACTGCCCTAAGAATGAGGGCATGCTTTAAATTGAGTGTTTGGTCAAATGAAGACCTTAAATATTATGTTTTATTTTGTGATCCATAGTCTCTAAACGAATCACTTGTTTCTCTCTGCTTATATAAAGTTGACTTTGTTTAATTTGTGAAGGGGGTACTGCATTTAAGATTTTGACAAATGTGATTCAAGCCTGCTTGGATTGGCTTGTGAATTTTTGGAAAGCAGAAACCCTTTGAATAAAGCTCTGAGAGCATTAACCCAGCTGAACATCGCTATCTCTTATTCATTGTTTCTCTATGAAATTATGATGTTGACAAATGGTGATCAAGATGGGATTTCCTGATTGCAAAAACGTTGCGAATACATATTGAGAGCTGCATCCAGCTGCATTTTGAAAATATCTCCCTATGAGATTAGATCACTTAGATCAGTGGACCTTGTATGCACCCTTTTCTGTCCCCATTCCATGTTTCCTGTTATGTTATGCACTATGTAATACCCAAAAAAAAGACAAACTTATTTTATTTATAATTAATTGTTAGATAAATTTTTATCATTTTCTTATGTTTTAAATTGAACTTAAATGAATTTTGACTTTATAAATAATTATATTTTTATTAATTATTTATTGTATTGCATGGGTTTTGTCCCTCCCTAACATGTAACTGTATTTGGGTCACGTGTGGACCCACTTGCTTTTCATTGGAAAAAATCCATGTAAGTTGATACAACTATCCATTTAAAGATTACCCTTCCAATTGGGCCCTTTACGAATGATTGGTCACCATTAGATAAGAACAATAGTTTTCATTATTGTCGTTGTCATCACCATTATTATCATCATCAATAGTTTATTACTTTAATATCAATAGTAGATGAGTTTAAGTCTACTATTCTTATTTATACATCTAGTTCTTGTAATTAAGCAGCCTATGTTCTTGTAATTAAGCAGCCTATGTGCTTGTTCAATATGCTAATTTTCACAATGGCAAGTTTGTAATTTTGACTTTGTTCAGCTTTCAACCAACCTGGTCTACGTAACATGTATATATATATTATTTTATCTTATATTTTATATATAAATATTATAATACAACAAGCTAAGACATATTATATAATATAAACAATATATACAATAAACGTTCAAAGTATCGATATTCGCCAATAAGTTGGTAGGGCGCACCGGCCAGCATCGATCCTTTTTCTTTTATATTTTACTTTTTTTTATTTTAGTTCAAAAGAACCGGTTTAAGTCCTAACTATCCTCTGAATTAGGCCGTTGAATCAGGAAGAGCCCGATACGATATGTATTGACTGATATATAATGATTTTTTGAACCTTATATACAATAAAATGTATACACATATTATGTGTGATATAACAGTACTGGCCCGATCCAGTACAGCCCATAATCACTGTTATCCATACACGGTACATAGATTTTTATTTTGTTGTGGCATTTCATGGTTACCCAGTATTCTCATACATAGGGTCTGCTTTGCATGATTATGGGTCTGGAATTAGAATTGGAAATGTTCCATTCGAATTTTAATGTTTATTGGGATAAAATAGAGAAACCATTACGCTGAATTTGAAAGTACAAATGTAAATATATAGAGTGCAAAACCTTAATTTCAACTGGTTCTGATTTCAAATCCTGTTTCAACCAAACAGGTAGGAGAATAGACCGTTTCAATTTCAATGGATTTTGATTCCGACTATAAACCAACTGCCCTCTCATGAATTGAATTGTAATATTGTATCTATTTTGCACGTCCTTTATAGGACTAATATCACATCCAACCGAAAAGACTTTTGGCTCAGTTTGGAATAAATACATACAAAATAATACAAAATAATATAAAATATAAGGACACTTCCTCGTTCCTGTACAATGAAGGCGGTATTAACTCAATGAACAAAAGTCAGTTGATACGAGCCAAATCATGTATAAATAAGAAGGCCTTCAAATTGAAAATCTATAAAGAAGAAGACTCTCCCTCTTGCCTTCAAATTAATTCGGCAACTCTATCTCCATTGATTCTTAATTTCCATTCATGGAGAATCAATGGAGGCACGTTTCCATCTTTCATCTACTCTTCTTCTTTCTTCTGACAGGTAATGCCAACGCAGCTGCGTTTACTGTGTTCTCCTTCTACGATAATTATGCATTCTGAACAAAGCTTCTGCCTTTTTCTGTTGTTTCAATGGATTGAAGCTATTCTAGTTTAATTTCGTGAATTTACAGGAATTCAAGTAGTTCAAAGTTCACCTCATTACTACCACCACCACCGCCGACTTGGTGGCCGCCTGTCCAAGCTTTTTGTCTTCGGTGACTCTTATGCTGACACCGGGAATAATCAGAAGCCTGTAGCTAGGTCCTGGAAGGTACCTTACGGTATAACTTTTCCCGGAAAACCAGCCGGCCGTTTCTCCGATGGCCGAGTTCTAACGGACTACGTAGGTGGGTTCTCTCTCTCTCTATATAAAATTGCTTAAATTTTTTTTGCTATACGAGCAACTGATACAATAAAATCCGAATAATGGACCGTTAATTCCGTATAGTAAGTATGAATAGTTGAATCGGAATATTTACCTTAGATTTCATATTAATCAATTTCCTATCTAAATCACTCAAAAAAGTTATTTCAGATTTCCTTCTTTCTCCTTCTATTAAGCGTATTATTTTTCGGTTTTTTTATTAATTTTCGAATCAGAATTCCCAGAATAGCGCCTTCTCTTTTCATAATCAGAGAAGGAAGAAGATTACAAGTTTTTGATTGAGTAGGAAGCAAGGATCATGCCTATAATCAAAGATGTCAATCAGTAGCATAATTGCATCAGATCCGACTATCTCGATTAATATAATTGTTTACGATTATAGATCTTTCTTAAAGAACTCTTTGTTTAATGGGACAGGATGGACCAGTTCTGACTCATTATTAATTGGAGGTTTGGAACTGAAATATTAGACCCAGAACTGAATCGATTATAATTGGGTCATACCTGATGGTTCTGATTATAGGTCTGGTTGGAAATTGGTTCTGCATATTTACTTTATAAGGTAGGGATTAGGTCTATCTGAATTCGGATTCAGTTCTTACAAAATTTGTGCTCACACCGTCCTCACATCACTTAAACAGCTGAGCATTTGGAACATCTCTCCATGAATAAAAAATGTGTATGTAGGGAGATGTTTCAAATGAGGATGGTGTGAGGACAAGTTTTGTAAGGACTGAATCTGATCTCGTTCAACATTTTTTCTTGAATTTCCATTTATGTATATATTTTATAAAATTTACTACATTATACAGCTTCTTTTCTTGGAATCAAGACTCCAGTAGCATGGAGGAAAATGGAGGCAAGCCGACTGAGATATGGTCCATATGGAATAAATTTTGCGTTTGGAGGGACTGGTGTGTTTGATACGGTGGTTGCTCCTGACGGAAACATCACCATGACCAAGCAAATCGACTTCTTTCAACAGCTCATCCATGATGGAGTGTACAGCAAGCTTGACCTAGATTCATCCGTTGCTCTTGTATCTCTTGCTGGAAACGATTATACCACTTATTCTGCCAGGAATGGCAGCACAGAGGTGATCCGTTTCTCCAACCAACTTCAATTAATTAGTGCTCTGTTTGGAAAAGATTTAGCTTTTGATCTTTCAGACCACAAATGAGCCAGAGTGTTGTTTGGCAACAGATTGTTTCCTGAAGCCTCCCTGACTCGATGGGGTTGGAGATGAAGATTGTCTTGACGGGGATGAGGAGTGGAGTCTTCACCCCGGCCTGGTCCTAGATAATATTTTAATTTTCTTTTATTTTAAGTAAATATATTCTCTAAAGAAAAATTATGTAGGAGTCGAAGATGGGGACTATATAGGATCCCCACACCAAACTCATCCCGTTGCCATTCTTAAGCCAAAATCATTTAAGCCCCAACACCGATCCTGAAATTGGGACTTTGTGTTTTGTTGGATCTTAAAAGCACAAGTCCTGAAGCTAATGCCAACGGACCAAACCCAACTATTTCAAGTTAGTTCTGAAATTACGATCGAAGAAGAAAAGGAAATTCGAAAATATACTTATTGACATCGAGACCTCTTTATTTTTTACTAACCCCATTGATGGCAGGGTTTGTCGAACTTCACTGCATCCATCATTAATCAACTAGCTATAAATATGAAGCGCATTCATGACATGGGAGTGAAGAAAGTAGCAGTTACAGCTATTGAGCCTTTCGGATGTCTTCCCGCAAACTCAGTCTTGTCTTCTTATCAACAATGCAATGAAACAAATAACAAGATATCAATCTTCCACAACCTCTTATTACAGCAAGCAGTGGAGAAGTTGAATAACGAAACCAACGAATCCACATTCATAATTCTTGATCTCTATAACGCATTCATCTCCACATTTGAGAGACAGAAAGATCATCCAGGTGATTTCTCTACTTTGACTAGAAATACTTGCTTGAATGATGATTTATATATCTTTAATAGTAAGGCTTAACAACCTCTCTAGCCGGAGGTTGAACAACTAAGAAGACAGCTGAACAACCAAGAAGAAAACTATGACCTTCCTACTTTTGTGAATTCTGTAGGAGTTTCTATTAAAAGAATTATAATCTGAAAACAAAATACTTTTAATTAAGCCTCAAACCACAAAGCCTTCCATGGTTATACTCAATACATTGGTTTGATTATTTATATTATATATATATATAGCTTTTTATATTATACTAATATTTTCCAACTTGTTGGCCAATCTAAAATTCTATAGTAAATCAGGACTTCTTCCATCTATATATTTCACAATGTTTTTAAAATCGAATCGGACAATGAATTGGTCAGAATCCGCTTCTCGGGTCAAATGATCTGACTGTTCAAACCCAATGAACAGTCCGTTCTGACAAAAAAAAAAACTGTCAAAACCTTGCACGGTTCAAATGGTTCAATCACCCAAAATAGCAGTTTTCTGACCAAATCAATGGCTTTTGGTAAAATAATGATTTTGAGGTAAAACGGAATCAATCACCTGGCCGATTCCTAGTTTTTCTGGTCCAACCATCCGGTCCGGTCCGATTTTGAAAACCATAATTTTTCATTTACCAACTAGTAACAATAGAACATTTGATGCACTGAACAGGAAGCTTGAAGTTTGTTAATCCATTGAAGCCATGCTGCGTGGGTATAACTACAAAAGACTTGTGTGGAGAGAAAGATGAAAATGGTGTGGCCAAGTATACAGTATGTAAAGATCCTGAATCTGCATTCTTTTGGGATGATGTACACCCTTCACAGGAGGGTTGGCATGCAGTCTCTTCAGCTTTGCAAGATTCTCTACAGCAACTCTCCCTCTAATATATATAAGCGATAAATCTCCTTAATTATTTCATTCATGTTCATTCATGTTGGAGTCACTTCATTCTTTTCTTTTCTTGTATTTTTATTTTATTTTTAATTACAAAATGTCTTTCCAATTTTTTATATTCTTGATTCAATGGCTTCGAGAGTACAATCGATTTTTCTTCTGTGTATCTTGGAAGACTTGAACTAGAAAACAAAAAATTTATTTGCTTGTATCTTCCGGTAGCTCATCAAGGCCATCACATGCATTTTTTTATTAAGTGACTGTTTGGTAAGTCTTTTCCAGAAGATCTATTATATAGATCTGATAGTTAATAGACAGGTTAAGCTTTTGCAAATAGATCTTGGAATGTTTTTCATAGATTTCAAAAAATACCATAAAAGCTAGAAGACCATTTGGTAATGTGATGAAAATGTGCACTATATGTATATGAATGTCTTATGTGTGAGCCCACCATAGGTGGACACGTATGTAGGGCCCACATGCATTTTACAAGGTGGGCCCAACATCCCATTGATAGACATACATGTGAGGTACATGTGTTGACATGTATGTGGGGCCCACATATATTTTTCAAGGTGGGCCCTACATACTATTGGTAGACACGCATATGGGGTCTGTGTATGGACATGTATGTGGGGCCCACACATTTTTCAATGTAGCCCCACATACCGTTGGTGGACATGTATGTGGGGTCCATGTGTGGACATGTACGTAGGGCTTACATACATTTTACAAAGTCGCCCTACATACCATTGGTGGACATGTATGTGGGGTCCCATACATTTTTCAAGGTAGGCCCCACATACCATTGGTGGACATGCATGTGAGGTCTTTTTATGGATATGTATGTGGGGTCCATGTGAGGATATGTGTGTGGGGCCCACATAAACTTTCAAGGTGGGCCCCACATACCATTGGTGGACATGTATGTGGGGTCCAAATATATTTTACAAGGTGGGCCCTCCATTGGTGAACATGCATGTGAGGTCCATGTGTGGACATGTATATAAGACCCACACATTTTTCAATGTGGGCCCCACATACTTTTTCTAAGGTAGACCCCACATACCATTGGAAGGTCCCACTTACACATTCAAATAGTTTTTTTGTGAAAAGATAACCCATTTTCACCCAAGTGTGCGTATCGTGCCACACATTCTAATAAGACAGGGGACACTAAAAGATTGTAAAAGTTTCATTTAAAGCTTCTTGAAAAAGCCCAAATTCGGGTTGTTAGCGTTTTTTATGGGTTGGAGCTTTTTCCCAATAGACATTTCTATTACCAAACGGGAAAAGCCCAGAATTCAGATTTCCAAATTTCTAAACAGTCCGAAGCTCACACGGAAAGACTTGCCAAACGTGACCTAAATAAAATATGCTTGAATTTGATTTTTATTTTATTTTTGGTCTAAAGTGAAAACTCACAGAGTGGGGAATCAATCTATCCCAACACCAACTCAAATGTAGGAGTCCATGGCAGGGTAGGACGGGTTTATGCTAGCCTAAGCCCAACTCCAAGGGCTAAGAATTAGGACTAACAACCAAGCCTGGCCCATGCTTAAGGTCAAGCCTAAATTGTCCAATCTGGGCTCAGTCTATATTGAAATTTGATACACTTGTGTTTATCTCAGACACAAGCTAGGTTTGGGTTGCTCAATCAGTCCACACCAAAACTTGGTATAAATGTATGTGTATATGTATGCATCTATGCAAATATATGTTTATATAATGCATAAATATATACATGATCAGGTCGGGTTTGGGCTACCTAAGGAATAGACCTAACCCTGCCAAAAAAATAAAAAAGCCCAAACTTTTGGGTTGATCCGGTCTTGAGTTAATTGAATCCAAGCAAATTGCACCCTCTACTTAGATGTGGGTTCAAAAATAATCACATTTAAAATCCAAGTATAATGCATCCGTTAATTATTTATATAATGCATCAATTAATTATTTATGTTTTTTATTAGTCTCTAATCTAATTTTAGAAAGAATAGCATGGAAGAGATACAATGGAGGACTCAAATCCAAATATCTTATGTTGTAAGATAAACAATTAAATTTCTAGTTCTGGGTTGGGCTCAAGTTGACAGATCCAACTTGACCTCAGGCTCAGGCCCCTAATTCTAATGGTTGGGCCTAGTTGGGGTTAATTACTGTTATTATAATTATTGAGATATTCTACTTAAATAATTCAATAACTTACTTAAAAAAAATTATGGTAAATTCACTGATTTAACAGTAATTTATCATTAAATTATTGTTATTTTAATTATTGATATTTTACTTGAATAATTCAAGTAATTAAGTAGCATAAATTATGGTAATTTCCAGTAATAATTACCATATTTATTAATTATATATATACTTAATAATTTAAGTAGTTGTCAATAATAAGTTAGTGTTACTGTAAAATAATTTTATAGTAATGAAAATAACAATAGTTATAATTTAAATACTTTATTAATTATGGCAATTTACTATTAAATTTCTTTTTTATCAATTAATAAGAGTAATATTTTAACTTTAATTAATTAAACCATAATTAATTAAGTAACTAATTATCAACTCTACTTGATTAATTAAGGGGCTGTTTGGCATCGTTGCCGTTTCCTGGAGCAATGGCACCACATTAGTGCCACATCGGAAAACACTGTGCTCCAAGAAACGGGCATTTGTTTGGAACCGTTTTTCCATAAATAATGGTACTCCAAGCCATGCCCCAAAAATTGGGAAGTCATGGCTTGGAGCAACGCCAAATTTGGCGTTTCCTGGAATTGCAGCTCGTTGCTGCCAACAGGGCAATGATGTGGCACTAGATAATGGGTACCAGTGCTGAAAACATTTCTTGGAGCAATGGTACCAAACAGAAAATGTTTTTGTTGCTATAGGAAACGTCCTACCTGGCAGCAACGATTCCAAACAAAAATAAAGGCATTGTTCCGACCAACATCAACAGCACTATTTTCTGCAACTGCAGCATCGATGCCAAACATATACTAAGTATTTAACGAGTAAAATTTATTATTTAAGAATAATTAAATCTACTTAGTTAACTAAATGTATTTAATTTTATAATTGTATTATTTATAATTATAATAAGATTTTTAATCATTTATTAAATGTTTACTTTACTTTGATTAGTTGTCTTATTGTACTATCTATTTTTTCTCTTAGTATCAATTAGATATTTTTACCTATATTATTTCAATACTTAAATTTTAACTTCAAGTATTTTCAATAAAAGTTTTAGCGTAAAAATTAATATTTCAATACATTGATGAAAAATTAAATGCATGTATTTGTAAGGTGGATAGAGATAGAGATAAAAATAAATAGAGATATATAGGGGGAGGGAAGAGATGAAATTAGGAGATATTTTTAAGAAGAAGTTTTACGTGGGGGATATAATTTAGGAGAAATTTTAGGAGAAGAGATGATTAAGTTGATTGGGAACGAGAGAGAGAGAGAGAGAGAGAGAGAGAGAGAGAGAGAGAGAGAGAGAGAGAGAGAGAGAGTTTTAGGAAAATAGGGTGCTGAGGTGGCAAGCTAAGAATGTAAGGAATGGTATTTTGAGGAGAAAGAGGTAGGGAACCAAGGAGAAACCTCAATTGCATAAGGGGAGAAAGGAGAGGGCATTCTGACGTTGCCATCTTTGTTTTAATATATACTAATAGAAAGCCATAGACTTTTAATTTGGGTTTTGTAATAGTTAACATACACAAAGTTGCTCAAACAAAAATAGAACAATGCTTTAGTGAACAAGGAGTTAATTTATGTCATTCTTGTATTATTGGTTGGGGGATGACCCATTGAACTACATTAATGAAGATGGTTTAGTTGGCCTCCTTCAGAGATAGGTGGTGTAGAATTGAACCCATTGAACCACAGACTCTTTGTGGGACAGCCGGTGGACCTTAGGGGCTTAAGGCTGTATTTGGTTTGAAGGAGAAAGTAGGGAAAAGAAGGGAAAGGTAGGTAAGCCTTTACAAACCTTGATTTGCCCTTCCTTTCCCTACCTTTTTCTTCAAACCAAACATTGACCAAGTGTACCCTACTCCATCCTTAACATTAACTCCTCTTTAATGTGAACTATGTAGGTGTAGGTGTAGGATCAGACCACTGTGTGTACCCTACGCTTCTTTGCACCATCGATCATATTTCCTTTGGCCTTTGATATTCTTGTCATTGTTTCCAATTTCACTTAATTAGTGATTGAGAAAAAGAGAAGTAATTGATTTGCTTCTAGTGAAAGCAATCTCCAAGGATTGCAGTGCAAATCTGAATTGGACCCAAAATTTTGCACCAAATTTCGCTTTGCATCCATGTGTAAGTCCATTCGCATGGAAAAGACTGTGGCCTAGCTTTTTTGAAGGTTAAAGGGAAATGGCCAAATCTAGTGGTGGTGGAAAGGAAGTGGTCGGACCCAAAGGAGGTACGCTGTGTACCCTCCAGAAAATAACCAAGTAGTGTTAGTATGGGACCCATATAGCCGGCCGGCCCTATGTTGTAGTCATTGAGGATCCCTCATAGTTAGCCTTAGGACTCTCATTTAGTTGAGTCAAGAATGGTAGGCCCTAAAATCTCTCATATCTCTCCCCATTGTTCTCTAGCTAACTCAAATTCGAATTTTAAATAAGAGATATAGATACGAAAAAATAGATGAGTGAGTGGTTGAGGTAAGGTGGTAGGGAAGGTGTGCGATTCTCATTGGTTAATATATACATACACTACATTCGCAGCAAAGAAGCCCTACAAGAAAATATCACTTAGAACGGCAAGGGAAAAACAATACCCCGACCTCCTCCCGAGTCCCGATTCATGGGAAGGCAGATTTCATAGAGCAATACGTCGACTACTTGACTATTCCGCATGAGTCAACCTAAGTGACAGGGACAAGCCACTCTGGCAGACTGGCACAAACAACCTCCCTTCCAAAGTCAAAGGAGACACACCTCGGACGTCCCAGTCCCAACTCCCAACCTAGTTGTTGGTTGGGATCTAGATGTGTTCTTAAGTGACTGCCTCGGTGACTACTGTAGGATCGATCCACCACCTTCATCGGCTTTGTCTTGCTGCGCTTCCTTTTTATTTGCTCAATAAGCTTATCTGCATCAAATAAAATAAACATTTGCACGAGCACAAGTTTGGTCGACTCGGGATACATTCTTGCCTAAGTTTATTTGACTAAACTGAGCCTCAACTAGCAACAACTCGTTGACATTGACCCCAGCATTTGCCAAATTCTTCAAAACATTATTCTTTTCTCAACCAGCTCAGGATGCTTCAAGCTAGTCATCAAAAAAAAAAAAAATCATCTTCAAAGCATGGTTGGAAGAAGGATCCCTTGAAAACTGAGTGCCCTTGTTCCGGGCCACGAAGTAATTCCACCCTGATTATGGTTTTTTAGTACAGAAAATGACTTAAATATCCTATTGGTCAAACCACCCGGCACCCAAACAGATCTGAGTAATGTAGATAGTAAATACAAGATACCTCAACGAGTTTCAAGAAAAACGATCAAAGCTGGCAGTTGACTTGCAGGACCGCCGGCTTAAACCTTTAGACCACCGCCTTGGAGGCAAGGCAACAGTCATGAGTCCACCGGTCTGAACCACCTTTGAGGACTGGTCCAATGCGGTTCAATCACTCCTAAACTGGCAATATGTCAGAACTGTCGGCTTAGAGTTAATAAGGGCCATGGTCTGAACCGCCGGCTTAGATCTCTTCGGACCACCGCCTTAGGTCGATCAAAATGTTGTAGGTGACCGTCGGGACCACCAGCTTAGATCTCTTTAGACCACCGCCTTAGGTAGGTTAAAATGTTGCTTTCACTTTTAGGTGGCAGTCTGGACCACCGGCTTAAATCTCTTTAGACCACCTCCTTAGGTCGGTCAAAATGTTGCTTCCACTTTTAGGTGGCGGTCTGGACCGCCGGTTTTGTTTTTCTATAACAAATAATACATAAAAAGCAATTAAATAAAAAATACAAATTAAAAAAAAATAATAATAATAATTAAATTATTAATTACTATAATATCCAAAACAAATTGCTTAAATGCAATACCCAATTAACATAGAAAAAAGTACAAGGCATTTAAAAAAAATATTCTTGAAAAATGTAACACATCTTCCAATGCACATCCACTGAACATAATGGTTTAACCTACAAATCATAACATATAAATTGTTAAATAATATAAAGTAAATGAGATATCAAATACAATTCTCAATAAAATTGGAGTAGCATTTGGGTTTTGCACTCAAGGCTGCGTTTGGAAGGAGTACAAATACAAATTTGTAGAGTGCAAAACAAAATATAAAAAAAAAATAACAGATTCATTAATAAATTATAAAAAATAAAAGCAAGGCAGAACTGAACTGGCTGAAGTGGCTGAACTGAACGGCTTATTGAATAAATCCTTGTTACATGTAGCTATTATTTTTCTCCCAGCCACAACCAAACATTTAACACCAATGGTTAACAAATGGACTGTCTAATACAAGCATCATTTTCATCTCTCCTTTTATTAGTTGAAATCACAAAAAAAAAAATATCAAACAAAAAAATGTTTTTCTAATTTCCCCTTCCAATTTGGGCTTTATTATGAGAAGAATGACAAGAAAAGAACCCCATTCAATACATAACGACCCATATCATTCTACTTAGCGGGAAAAGGATCATGGATTGGGTTCTCATTCTTCAGTTTTCAAGGTATATAAGTTACAATAGTATCTATCATCTAGCTTGTAAATATCTGCAAGCAAGACTTTGATCGTGGCTGCGGGTAGCTAGGGTGCAGCACAACTTTTGCAATAATTAATTAAAGAGTGAATTACTTGATCGATTGATAGGTTTATCCATGATGACCAGGTGCATGTATCTTCATATGTTATATAACTGCTATTGTTTATCAGTTTGAATTCATTTAGCTCTCATACCCCACATAAAGACCACAATACAAGTCAAGTAGTTTATGTTTTTAGCACCTAACCAGCCAAGATGTCCATCTAGTTGTGCATCTAATAGCAGTAATTTGGGGGATCAACCTTCCTTAATTTAAATGAACTAAATGATTTATTGCTTTATTTTTAGTGGATAAAATATTTAAATAATAAAGTACTCAAGGGTATAGTAGCCTATCCAACTATAGCTTCAGCCATTAAAAACCTCCCAACACCATGACTATGATGTTAATGGCTTCTCAGTTCAGCCATTAAAAACCTCCCAACTTCAGCCTCAGCTACTAAAAGACAAAGCAATAAGCTTCTCAGTTCAGCCACTTCAACTACCGTTATATCAAATGGCCCGCAGGGGACCAGGTAGCAGTTTGACAAATTTGACTATGATGTTAACGGCTTCTTCTCAATATTGAATCAAACAGAGTTTTCAAACAAAATTTTTTAAGCAGAGCTGAAATTAACTAAATACAGAATAGTACACAGATAATCTAACATGGAAGTATTAAAGCTATCAGTGGATAAGGAGCATAAGAAAAGAACAGATAAACCACTGATATGATAAAACGCCAAACGACAAAATGATAAAACCAAACCCTAATTGAAACTAGTAAATAAAGGAATTAGGACTAAATGAGTGACCTATGCTCAAGATCGATGAGAAATAATGCCAGATGTCATGATGCAAAGAACGTCCTGGGTAGGTTTTATGATAATTTCTAATGGGGAATGATCTAGCGATATGCTAATGAAATGATGATGAGGGTTTACACAAATTACATATGTTTTAAGTGAGTTAATAACCAAGTAGATAAACTACAAAATTCAATAATTTAATATGTATGTGTTTCAAGAGCATGGGCAAGGGCAGACTCAAAGGATCTATCTAAATCTGAACTACTTGGGCCTTTAAGATGGAAGTTATCATGGAACTGCATATATGCATAAGCATCCATAAGGAGTCAAAATAATCTACAGAAATAACATCAACAAACTAAAAGTGAAATTAACAAGATTTTCAAATGGAAATAGCACATACCCAATTGGCAAGATGCGTCGATACATTAATAGTCAGTTTTGGGACTTCTGCTATCCTCATTAAGTGTTTTGGCAGAAGTGAAAGTAATGAAGCCTGAGATAAGAAAGTGACTCTCCTTAGAACTAACATATCATGCAAATCCCGAATTACTTGGTGGATACAAGAGATAAAATTTAAAAAACAAAATTATAAAAAAAATTTCGGAGGAATAGTCATTTTTTATGACCCCAAAAAGAGTTTGTGCCACTGTCACCTAAAGACAAAGTCAACCAGTCAAATACTTGTTGCCAACTGAAGATAGGTTTCCTCATTTGGTACACTATATACAAAAGTGCTTAATGTAGATTGCAAACCGTAAAAACAATGTACCCATAAAACTGTAAAGTCCTTAAAAGAGTTTACATGGAATAGTGAGGAATCTTGTATGAGTTGCAGATGATGTCTCCTTGGTTAAAATGGAAAAACATGACCAACTTCCAAAAAGTAAAAGACATGCACATGTTGCACATATACAAGAAAAAAAGATGTGATTGAGTTCATATGAACTAGATATGACTGACAAGAGTATTTTAGATATGACTTGTGCTGAAGGAATATACACACATGGGGTCCATTACCTTGTCCGCATTATTCTTGGATCCTCACTTTCAGATTCGGGCTGGCTTTGTTTTAGAATGTGGATCTTTATGCCATCAAATAATACTTTTTTGCCCGTTAGTAAAGGGAAATAGTTTAGTACTTATAAAAAATGGGAAATAATTTAGTATTTGTTTGGGAAGTTGAAGGTGCTTTTCAAGAAGTGAAATGAAGATCCAACCAAGCAAATGTAATCTATGTTTATTTATCTAATCTGTTTACTTTCATAAAACTCATCGGAATACTTAGCTGATTGACTCCTTGGTATTTAGATCCTTTTGCATAGAAGCTACCACAAGCATGTTTATGGGGAAACAATACTCGATCATCAGAATTTACATAAACAATAGTCTATAGCATACCTCAGACTAGATCATGATGCCATATATGGTCTGAAATTCTAGGTTCTTGCTTTCCTATTTCTATCATCATTCATCTGACACTGATGGAAACCTGTTCTGTAGTTATTATTTGCTCTACACCAGTACTAGCATTAGGACCATCAGCAGCTGAATGAAATAGCCATAACATCCCTGTCATCATCTGAAGTATATGCACTTTGGACTTGTTACAAGTCCAAGCCTAGTGCGTTTATACATTGGACCTAAATATTAACTTCTTTCTTCAGGGATTTATTATGGTCGGTCTAACTTAATTTCAGCCCTTTTACTGCTAACCGACCCTAAAACTACCCCATCCAGCAATAAGAAACTACCCAAGCAAATGCTAACCTGAAGTCATCTCTATTTCAGCAAATTCATAAGAGGGGGGGGGATTGATGCTTGCTTAGGATCATTCAGATGAACCAGGAAATTACCAAAACTTTACCACAAACTATTTATGGTTTTGCTCTCAATATAGGGTTGAATGGGCGGGACCCTTCCTAGAAACCAGAAAGTCAGCCAGAATCTCAACAGGATCCTTAACTCCACCTGGGGCCAACACCTGCAAAATTTAACTATTGTTTCATAAATTTCATTGCTCTCAACTTTGAACTCCACAACTCAGAACCTTAAAAAGTATATTCATAAATTATTGATTTTATTGCATATGCCAATGATTAATTAGAATAAGTCAACAATAATAAAATTAAGATCTCTGGAGTTATATCAAAGGTTCAGAAGTTAAGCTTGCTGAGAGACTAAGACTCAAGGAATTACAACAGTGGAAAATTAGTAGTGCGATGATTGTTGGATTCTAAGATCTGTTGATGCAAACTTTGGGATTTCAACAAGAAAACTTTTGCACTGTCAAAGGGGTTAAGAGATGCAGAACTATTTCGAGAAAGTATACCAGCAACTAAACCCACACAGAAGTTTCAAAACAAGTATTATCTTCAACAATCAAGGGGAGAAAATTTCAAGAAAAAAATATCATTATGATTACCCAAGGAAATAGTACAAGGTCCCTATCTCCCTCCCCACCAGATCCAACTATGTAGCCCCTGAAGCAATACATCATGCATGATAGTCCTAAAAAAATTGAAAATTAAAGCAAAAAAACCTATGATTTACGTGAGAATATGCACCAAAAAAAAACTATAGTTTACTAAAACTATGTAGTCACTATCAGTGTTTCAGCTATTCACTATCAAATTTCAAAGTTTCCAAATTTACAAAACTTTAATGTTCGGGGACATTTCACTATTGTCACTTATTAAAGCAATTCTTCAGTACATGAAGATGTTTGGTGGTACTGGTACTACAAAAGCATTTTAGATTACAAATCTTGTACATTTGATGCAGATCTCACACCCCAAGACCATTGTACACTTTGGGCGTAAATCTTGATGCGCAACACTTACAGTCATATATATTAAAGAGAAGAATTACTTCATCACAATTCAGTTCAACTTTATTGTTGTAGTGGTTGATTATTACTTCAGTCTTGCCCCTCTAAATTAAAAATGAAGAAAAAATCCCAAACACCTGGGTGTTTTTCCTTTTCTATTTTAGGTGCAAAGTGTGGGAGGCAGGTTGGGCCACTCCATGATCCATCAAAATTGCTTCCAAAACTTCTTAGTTACTTACTCCTAGGTTGAAACATTCCATAGTGAGACATCCAATCATATCAAGGCCAAATATCACATAAAATTCCAATGCATCAAATGCATTCAAGAGATTTCACATAAAATTCCAAGGAAGCAGGGATATTTTTTCTGTTAGTGATAGGGAATGACAAGATAGGACTTTGCACTTCCAACTGTCTAATTATTCTTCATTAATGAGTTAATGGATCTCATCTCCAACAATCCTTATTAGATACCTGTAGCTCAAAGTATGTCTCCCTGCAAATACCATTCATTTCCGATTATGAGCTTGTTAATTAATTGATGCTTTGTCTCAATATGAAGAAATTTAATCTTGGAAGCCATTAGGCAATTTCATTCATTCAATGCTTAATCTATGTTTTTATCATAAAGAAACCAAAAAGGTCTATAGTAATAATTGACCTATTCAACCATAAGGTTATCTTAAAATTTTATTTTTTTCGCATATTTAAAATAGTATCATATATGTTTTCATTTGGATACATTGATGTTAGTTGCTTTAAGCATTTGTGATGTAGATTGTTGGTTTTCCATTTCCTTTTTATCAGCAAAGTAGAATTTTGTTGAGAAAATAGAAAATGATGCTTTTATAAAGTATTTACATGTTTCTGTACATAAACAGAGATCCAACTGTAACATAACATTTTAACGTGTTTCCTCTCCCCTGCTTCATCAAGAGCCCCACAATCAATACAATTTTAACCCAACAGATATTATTCCCAACACAGTTGTTGCCTACCCAATACCCACCCCTTCACGAGTTTGGAATCTGCTGGTATTCTTTGACTTGGAAGTTCCTAGGCAAGCACTGAATGGTCATTGCATTGACTATGGGGCCAAAAGGACCAGTAATTGCTTCACCACATTAATAGTACTGGTTTATATATAATATTTTGTATCCTAATTTATTAAATATACATGTACACACAGTACTGCACTTATTTATATATTTGAGTTGACTTGATATGCCTCTTTTAGTTCAAGAAATAGATTAAGGCCAAGTTTGGGAGTGCTTATTTGAAAAATAAGTGCTTATTCTAATAAGCATGAGCATTTTGGTGAAAAAGCATTTATTTCAAATAGGGGTAGTATAGGTATTTTCAAAATGGCATGGTGGACCACGACAGGCCAAAAAGGAAATAAGCTTTTATTGAATAATCACTTTAAAATAAGCCCAAATTCTGGGCTTCTTGGATGAGTGCTTATTTGAATAAGCACTTATTTTTAAGCACTCCCAAACTTGGCCTAAGTGCAGTTGACATTATATTTTTGTTTATATTTGCTATCATTGAGTGATCACCTATAAGAGTGGTCTGAGCCTCTTCTTAGGTGCCTAGGCTGGTTTGTATTAGCTTTAGGCATTATGTAGCTGTTGAACAAAGGAGTGCAAACAATTGGAGATTTTCAAGTAGGGGAATCATGGACTTACCAGAAAAAAACTGTAGGGAGTCATGGGCCAATTATTTTACATCTTCAAATTCAATAGGCAGATGACATTCTTATTCTTATGTTTTTGGAGGTTCTATAAGTTTTTTTTTTTGGAGCATGTCTTGAATCTTAGAGCTATACTAAGAAGTTTTGTGATGCTGTTTATGCAAAAGTGTGATGATTTGAATAGACAGTAGAGAGGTGGGAGGGAATTACTAGAAAATTGTGCTTCTTCACTTGACTGTCAAATTGGAGGACTTCCTTTTATCTACTTGGATCTGCTGAGGGGCAAAAGAATATGTTGTGTCAACATGGCAACTTGTTTTGGATAGAATTGATTGAAGGTTGGTGGTCTGGAAATGTAGATATATGTATTTGGGTAGTCAAGTCATGCTAATTAAGAGTGTGTGGGCAAACTTACCTATTTAACTTCTGTTGTTAAATATTCTAGCTGCTACATAGAAAAAAAAAATAGATGATTTAAAGGAACTTTCTATGGACAAGATGTGGTGGGAGGAAGTTCCATTTGGTTAACTTGGATTGGGTATATAGACATAAGAAGATGGCTTTGTTTGGTTTTAGAAGAATCAGAGCTTTTAGTAAGCAGCTCTTCGGTTAAATGGTTATGGAGTTTTGGGTTGGGGAGGGAGGTTCTATGGAGGGGACAGTATCATATATTTCTTTGACACACAACTAGTGATTCACGACTACTATGCATTGCCCTACTACTCTTAATTCAGAAAATAGTTGCTGAAATCTAATTAGAAAAGGTATCCAAGCCAAACTACAAAACAAATACAAAATTTGAACGATATTATATATTATGGTAAGCTAGGCTCTCTTTAACTCAGAAAGTAGGCAAGTCTTCGGTAGGTACAACTCACCATTTAGATATAAGGTGAACCGTGAACAGGATGCACCATGAACATGAGTTCGGCCAGTAATGACAACTTAAGTTTCTCAGGCAACAATGCAAAAGAACTGCCACGGAAATCCTGAAAGAGAATGTCGAAAATAGTGTCTAAATTGAACCAACGTACAATGTCTGGGTTGAATCAGGAATAATATCAACAACAAATAACAATAACAACAATAACAAGTTAATAACACACAAATAGAACGAGAGAAACCCCATACCTCAAAAGTTTGTATTCTATGGGCTTTATCTCAATAATTCCTCCAAATTTAGAAATAGCTTCTTTAACAGATTCAAATGGTGTTGCAGTATCAACAAGGCCTCTATGTACATCAACCCGTTTTACATGTTGAGAGACACCAGATTCAATCTGGCCAGCACTTTTGTTATTTTTGTATATTTCTTTGACTCTTTTATAAGGAATGAAATTTATACTGTTGATTAACAAAAAAAAGTATTATAAATGTAATAGGACAGAGTAAAAAGGGGAAGGAAGAAATTTTCCTCTCTCTCTATAGGAGGGAAGAGAAAATAAAAAGATATGCTATAATTAAAGAATAAAATTTGTATATCTCAAAACGAGATATTGCTGAACCACTATAACCTCACTAATTCTTCAAGAAAAATGAATGACAGGTATAACAGAAAAATGGGACCATGCATGAAAGGAACAACTTCATAAGAAAAAACCAAAACTTTTATTTGCTAATTCTAAAATAGCATTGCATTAGTGCATGCTTGAACATCCAAGAGGACCTGGGAAGGAGCTGGTTTGACAAAATGACCAAGTGAGTGAAAGAATTAACCCCCCACCAAGACTTGGAGGAACAAGAATTGGGTAGCCCAACCAGCCAACTCAATGAACAAATTAAGCCTATACCAGGTTCGGCAGTTCCAATTTTCCTCCAATTTTCTTAAAAAATAAAAAAAAAAAAACAGAAAATAATATCCGAAATATGTTTGAACAAGAAAATGAATAAGAGCAACAACAACAGTTGATAATGTTACTTGATAAGAAGAAAGCTTATCCCTAAAAGATAATCCCTATCTGATCAGTTGTCATAGATAAAGCTGGGAAAAAGATTAGATGACGAATAACGAGGTTAAGCTAACGCTTCATGAATCAGCAGAGTCTAGGCTTTGGGTTTGATCAGAAGGAAAAGTTAAAATTAAAAAAAAAAAAAAAAAGAAAAAGGATAAATGATCTTGCTTGCTTACCTTTGCTTTGATGAGCATTAACCCTGGCTCTTATTCTCATTGAGGAACCTGTAAAATTCTTTACAAAGAACAAGAAATCAAACATGCAAACTCAAAATAGAAACCCAATACTTGGAAATGAATATAAACAAATAAATGAAAACGATTCTTGCCTTGTTCTTTAGATAGGTAATTTGTAGAACAGAAGGACGAGCATGCATCTGCCCAAACCATGGCTTAATTAGCTTCTGTGTGTGAATGTTAGAATGTAACGGTAGAAGATATAGTGTGAGAAAGCTTTCAGGGACAACCCGTAAATTAATGCATTTGAATGTTGAGCATGTTTTTCTACCAAATTAAAGATGGTTAAGAACAATGAAGGAAGCTTTTCTTTATGCCATTTGTAGAAGAAGCTCTAGGCAGAAAGACCAAGTGGCATATGTATTGATACGAGCTGCGTTGTTCTGACGACAAAGTTTAATTACGCGTTGCCATGTTTGAAAGGAAATTTCAGATACGGCCATGGCGAATGAGTATTCCAAACCCGCCAGGTTTAAAGATCAAAATAACTCTGAATCTGAATCCAAAACCATTGATGTTCTCCTCAAACGTGCAGATATTCTCCTCAACCATTGATGGTTTTGGGGAAATTCCAGATGTTCTCCCCAAAACCATTGATGTTCTCCTCGAACTCTGAATCTGAATCCAAACCGTTCTTCACAAACATGCAGATGTTCTCCTCAACATCGTGAGCGGAGATTTTGAAACGAGCAGAAACCCTTGGCTCTTTCACTCAACCGTGCGGCTCCCTCTTAGCTCTTTCACTGTATTTTGAAATGAGCAGAAACCCTTGGCTTGGAGAAGATGCGAAGAGTCAATCGCTTGCTGGTGAACCTTTGTGCAATTTATCTTGCTCGTGAACCTTTCTCTCTTCTTCAAAATTCCTCTTCCTCTGCAAGGTTGTCTGCTGGAAAGAGAACCTTCTGCCTTGTCGAATAGAAGGCGCCTTCGCGCGGGAGAAAGAAATTTTTGCCTCCCGGCGTTTGGTCTGTGGAACCGGAATTTAGACCGATTTAATTCCGGTTTAGTTATAAAATCCGCCGAAAGGTATTAATATATACCGCCACGTCGGCCTTTAAGTGGTCTTTGAAAGTCCGCCGCCTCATATTATCTCTACAGCTGTGACCGCCGAGTCAAGTCATTTTTCTTGTAATATTTGAAACCAGCTAAGAAACAATCATTTACTGTTTCATTAGCATCTGAGCCACTTGCTTGTCTATTGGGAATCGCAACCCTGTATTAAGGCTGGCTATCCTCGTATATGCTCAATCAGCCAATGGGGACCCGATAGACTTAATTCTCCTCAATCGACACCCTCATCTCCAATTTCTCGAGTATATCATACTTTTGTCAGTAATCACCATACCTTGTTGCTCCAATCACTTTTCATGAATTAAGGACCCTTATTCAATACATCCTCATCTTCATTCTTTGACATGCCAAGTAACGAGACCAGATATGTTTCTCACACGCACATCCTATTATGCATATTTATTGATTATTATTTATGAGAAATGTTTCTAATGCATGATGGATGTGCCTGTGAGAAGCAGATCCTCCCGTCACCACCTTGACATCCATGTCCTTGGCCTAGGGCTTGCCCCAGTACTAGAGCAACCAACCTGGTGATCCTGATCCCCCACCAGTTTCTAAAGCTTAGCATCCTTGGCCTTGATTTCAAAAGAAACCTCCTCACCCCCCAAGTTAATAACTATTGGCCTCAGTCTCTCTAACGTCAGTCATGACAGTCTCTTAACCAAGCCACCAACTATGTCATGGAGTTTGAACTTGAACTAGAACTAGAATCGGACTGGACGAGGGTATACTAAACTCCTAGATATCAACAAGCACCAAGCAACACCAAACTAATTTCCTAATGACCTCTCTTCACTTATCCGAGCTCTAGAAGCAAATGGAAAAGTCCAAGTCGCTTGGTACTCGTTGTTGTAAAGGGTTGTCAAGGACTTAGTTCGATTTACCACCAACGGTCCAGATGTCACTGTGGTTTGGCCAATGCCATGCGTCCTACGGTTTAGGGTCGCTCTAACATACGCCTCCAATCTGACCAAATAACACATTAATGAGCAGTAGTCGTGCTAACCATATATACAAATGAAAGCAATGCGACCCCTAAATAGTCTATTATGGTTCCTTTTCACAAATGATGCAAACTTCATTTATTATTAATACAAAAGTTTGCAAGATTTTTGTTAATAGCAATATCATTCAAGCAGCATTTCCAAATGAAAGGTTTAAATTTTAGGGGGAGCATTCATAGCCCGATTCATCTTCAAATGCCTTTTTAGTTGAAGTCAGTCATATGGCTTCTTTCAACTTCAACATCCATCTTGATTGTGATTCTGTGTTTAGGGTCCAGGGTCCACAATGGCTTATCAGTTCCAATTGCTATTGCAAATTGAATCAACCAAATGTGTACAAATTTATACACATATTATATGATATAATGAACCGTATAGGCCCGACCTGGCCCAGTCCCACCCATAATCACTATTACCCATGCACGATACATAGATTTTTAGGTTCATGTGGCATATCATAATTCCCCAATATTCTCTCATTTCCATACATAGGGTATGTTTGGTTTGCAGGAATAAGGCTCTGGAATCAGAACCGGAATGATTTATTCCAATTCCAAGCATTTGTTTGGGTGGAACTAGAATCTTATTCCCATTTCTCATGGAACGACAATCCCCTATTTGAGAGAATGATTATTCCCTCCCCCCTGGGAATGAGAATCCATTTGATTCGATACCAATTCTGGTTCCCATTTCAACAAGACAGATGGGGGGAATATATAGACCATTCTAATTCTGATGGATTTAGATTCGGATACAAACCAAATAGACCCTGAATTAAATAGTATCTATTTCGCACGTGTTTAATTATATAACCAGTACCCCATGGCAACCGAAAAAACTTCTATTCCTATTATATTATAATAGAGGAAACCGTCTGGTTTAATTCAAGGTGGATGATAATTAGGCCATACCTCCTTGTTCCTGTCCAATGAGGTGGTTTTAACTGAATCAACAAAAGTCAGTTCATTCCAGCTAAATCATCTATAAATAAGAAGACTCTCCCTCTTACCATCTTGCATCCCTCGATTTGCTCTGCAACTCTATCTCCATTGATTCTCCAAGAGATTCTCATTCATGGAGAATCAATGGAGGCGCATTTTCGTCTTTTATCCATTGTTCTCCTTCTTTCTTCTGACAGGTACTGTTAACCCAGCTGGGTTTACTGTGTTCTCCTTCTATGATATATTATCCATGCTGGACACAGCTTCTGCGTTTTCTGTTTCTGAATCTATTCAAGCTATTCTAATTTAATTTTGTGAATTTACAGGAATTCAAGTAGTTCAATGTTCACCCGATTACTACCACCACCACCGGCTTGGTGGCCTGTCCAAGCTTTTTGTCTTTGGTGACTCTTATGCTGACACAGGGAATGATCAGAAGCCTGTAGCTAGGTCATGGAAGGTACCTTACGGGATAACTTTTCCCGGAAAACCAGCCGGCCGTTTCTCCGACGGCCGGGTTCTAACAGACTACGTAGGTGTGTTCTCTCTCCCCCTCTCTAAAATTGCTTAAGTTTTTTAATCTGGGCCATACGAGCAATGATACAATAAAATTCAGAGTCCCAATCTCCAGCCCACACAAACTCTGCTCATGTATGTATGAAATTTTTTTTATATTAATTACTTGAATTTTAGATATATTTAGATAGAAATTGAAAATTAATAAAAGTAATCTATATTTATATATTAAAATTAATTGGTCCATGTCAACAGCCCTCTCCTTGCAAGAAACCCCCCATTCTAATTTTTTTGTTTTCTTTTAATTTTTTATTCTTTTAATTCCATATAATTGCCTTTTTTTTTTATAATTGCCTTGATCCCACTCAACACTAGGGATAGGGTAGGAAAAACTTGAGGATTCCCAATCTTAGATGAGGAATGTGTGTCTTGCCCTCAACTCACATGACATTGAGGACGAGGCGGAGAAATTCAAGGATTCTCCATTCCAAACGGAGAGTGGGTGCCTTGCCCTGAACCCACTACACTAGGGACGAGGTGGGGATGGGGTAGAATGTCTTGACTATAGGGTGGGGATAGGGATAGGGTGCCCCACCCCCCTTGCCATTCCTATATAATTGTTAATTATTAGTGAAATTAATAAAAATATTATCATTTGTAATTATTTTTCTTTATTTAAAGTTAATCAAAATTTCATTTAAAAATAATGAAATTAACATATTATTACTACAAATGATTATAGTTATTAAATTACTACAAATGATTATTAAAATTAAATTTATTAAAAAATATTTGTTGATAATAAATTAACAATAATTATTTTCTATAAGTCAACATTAAATAAAAAAATATAATTATTAAAATTTTAAATATTCTTAATAACTATGAATACTTTTAATTAACTAACAGAAAAATTTCATTAAGAATTTATGAATTAATTAATAATAAATAAAATTATTCAACCATTCAGATTTTCCTATGCATCGCATGGGTCTCCGCTAATAATATGATTAGAAATCAATTTAAATACTTGTACTAAATGTGCACCTACAGAAATTTTATATTACAATAATAATAATAATAATAATAATAATAATAATAATAATTTTATTACTATTATTATTATTTCTACTACTATATTACTACTAAATTTTGTATTCCATCTTTGTCTTAAATAAAAAGTTTTTTTATTTTAACAATTATTTTTATTTAAGATGATGATTATATAACATTAGAAATGTTCTAAAATGTCCTTGACAAAACTTCGTACTTTTTTGTGTTATATCTTTATTAAATATTTATTATTCAATTATGACATCATGAATTTATTTGAAAAGTTGGATCATTGACCCACCATTTAGATAAGAAAATAGCTTTGCTTTCGGATCAGTTTTAAATTATAAATTTCATCTATATTATATACATAATTTTTACTTTTCATACTTTTGTACTTTTCATGAAAAAAATCATTTTCAGGTCCTAAATTGCAATTTTAATATTTTTTATAAATAAAAATTTTAAAATTAAAATTAAAAAACATAAATAAATGTAACATAATACACATATTATATGTAATATATGTAAAACATAATTATAAAATATATATGTAAAATATAACTATATGTATGTAAAATATAATTATACTATTTATTGATAAAGTATGTATTTTTATATACAAAATCGAACTAGTGACTTGTGACCCAAAGTCAAAAGCCAGCCAACCCCCGGGTTGACTTTTAAAACATTGTTTATCATACTTATTATTGTTTAATATGTCAAATATTTGATGTTAAAAACGTTTCTATTTTTTTATTTCTATATTTTCTACATTTTATATATTTTTGAATTTTATTATTTAATTGTGGCAATATGGATTGGCCCATTTGACCCAAATGATTTAATTTCTTACCACCACCTAGATGAAAACACTATTTTTTCCAAGAATATTTTAAAAGTATAAGTTTTTATGTTATTGAAGTTATTAATTTATTATGTATGGATTTAAATATAAAATTTAATGATGAAAAGCATTAAAAAAAACTTTAAGTATATGTAGGAATGGCAATGTGGCGAGGATTACATTCCCCATCCCCAACCCCGACTCCGATCCCTGGTGGGGAAAGGAATCCCCTTTCCATCCCCGACCTTGATGGGGATGAATTCCCCGTCGGAGACTCGAATCCCCGATGGACTAAGAGGTTGAGAAAGAGAGGATGAGAGATTGAGACTAAGAGAGAGAGAGAGAGAGAGTTAAGATCGGTGACAAGAGAGAGTTTGACAGGCAATGACGTCACGACAACGGTGGTCAACGATGATAGGTGAAGCTTAGAAGGACTGACGACTGAAACTCTTCTTCATCTATTCAATATCACTCAAGAAGGCATGAAGCTAGGGTTCTGAATCTTCTGCGACGACGGCGGGCGACAGCGACGGCGATCGGTGATTCAGCGATGAAGAGTCGAAGATGAAGGAAGGTAAATCGGCAATTCAGCGATGAAGAGTCGATGATGAAGGAAGGCAAATCGATGATTCGACAACGAAGAGTCGAAGATGAAGGAAGGCGAATCGGCGAAGCTGTTCTAGAGACAAATGAGTTGAGAGTTCTCGACTTTTGTCTTCTCTTTATCGAGGGTTTTAGACTTTAGTTTAGTATTTTGTACTTTTACTATTTTTCAAGTTTTAATAATTAATATTTTAAAAGCGAATAATATATATATATATATAAATTTATAATATATTATATATTATATATATTAATTGGGGATGGGCCAGGGCCAGAATTGCATTCCCCGTCCCCATCCCCATCCTCGATTGGGGATTCAGGAGTAGCCCCACCCCTGACCCCATCCCCGCCAAGGTACCCCTCATCCCCGACTCCATTGGGTCGGGGAGCCCGGGCACCCATTGGGGACGGGGAAAATTGCCATCCCTAAGTATATGGTTTAGTGAAGATGAATGCAAATTATTATCTTAAATATTGGATTTAATGAGAGAGAATTGAATATTTTAAAATTACCTCTTTTCAACTCATTTAGTATTAATACCAATTACGTACCCTATTTGCCCTTATTTTTTATCAATAAATTTAAATAGAAAAAATAAATTTTATCTTCACAAAATTCTGGAAAAATTCAATTTAAAGTAAACATAATACTCGTTAAATGATACCCGGAAAACGAAAAGGATAAAAAGGTAAACATAAATGCAATGAACGCATACAACTTTGTCTTTTTTTTTTTTTTTTCAGATTTCACTTTGTTTATCAGCTAGTGCAGCATTGGGTTAAAACTATCAAATCACAGCCCTGGATGCATTGTTGTGGCCCCACCTTATGACACTTCATCTAATTGAACCCAAGACAAGAGGATTTCTCCAATTGAGTAGCAGAATTTTGAGGGGAAGCAAGAATTCAGGTTGGGGCCTAGGAGGAAGGTAGTGTAAATTTTGCAGGATGTAAAAATTGCATCAAATAAGATAAGAAAGTACAAATTTTGCATGGAAATTAATTCATAATTACAAACAAATTGAGGAAAACAGGATTGGGTATTTTTTATTCAATGAGAACTGTTTTGATGTTAAGCTCATCTAATATCCATGCAGCGACATTGCAACTTAAAAGGTCCATTGGATAAGATTTATAACCAATGTGCATTATCAAATAATTACAAAAGTAAAAGCTAGATCTTAGTTGGAGTGCAAATGGCCCGGTCTTATTTTTTTGTCGGATTCAGATAACCTTTTGTTGGATTTTTGGATCGGATAATGCAATGGAATCTAATTGAAAATCAGATTAAATTGGAATCACCCTATATATAGCACACATATAAATAAAACATATTTATTCATAAAAGATATGTATATATTAATATATTTGATGAAATAATAGTTGAAAAATTACTTATATTTTTTCTTTTTATTTATATAAATTGTTCTGTTTTTTTCTTTTAATAATCTATTAAAATTTTTAGAATTAAAATCGGATTAGATCAGATTCAAATATCCAACATACTTAATGGATTTGGATTTAAATTGCCATTTGCGAGATTCAATCAGATCTCCAGATCAGATAAAAGATAAGATATGTGCTATTGCTATCGGATCATATTGAAATATTGGATTCAGATGTACACTGATTTAAATTCGGTCCAATCCATTTGCACCCCTAGATCTTAGAGTTGCCAATGGGTTATCCAATAGAACCAAACCAACTTAATTGTTGGTTCTAGTTTTGTGGTTTTGTGCTGATTTATAATTGAGTTGCGACCGAGTCTTGCAGTCTGACTTATTGAAAACCAAATCAATTATTTAGTTAATAATATATAAATGTCTCTTAGTTTTCATTATATTTTACGCTTAAAAGGGTAAATTTTATAGACAATATATAAGATGATTTTAGTTAAAAATATCTTTATGAACATATAAACTGTTTACTATTTTTCTGTCACTTTTATGAAAATTATATTATCAGGTCAGACCCAATTATTCCAATTAATAATTGGTTTGATTCTAGATCTATTTTATACAAATGATTAACAAGACATGATGGGCCAGTTCTGAACCGATTATTATTAATTAGGATAATCTAGCTGAACCGATTAGACCTGATCGATTACACTAAAAATCAATAATTCTTTATAATAATAACAACTTAAAGCTTTTCTTCTTCTGATAATATAGCATGTTAGATATGGACTTCTATCCGCGTAAATTTGTGTCTACACCATTCTAACATCATTTTGCAATTTGGCATTAGGAATATCTCTCCATAAAATAAAATATACAACTATCCTGACCGAAGCCAAACTCAGCATGTTATATTACTTGTCCGGTTGGACCGGGTCTATCCTGAGTCCCTGACCCCGATCAGACCCAACCAATTGGCAGCAGTGTCTTTCAACAATTTTTTTAATTTCCATTTATGTATATATTTTCTAAAAGTTACTACATTATATATACAGCTTCCTTTCTTGGAATCAAGACACCAGTAGCATGGAAGAAGGCAAACCGACTCAGATATGGGGTAAATTTTGCGTTTGGAGGGACTGGTGTGTTTGATACGGTGGTTCCTCCTGACCCAAACGTCACCATGACCAGACAGATCGACATTTTTCAACAGCTCATCCAAAATGGAGTGTACAGAAAGTTTGACCTGAATTCATCTGTTGCTCTTGTAGCACTTGCTGGGAACGACTATATCACTTATTTTGCCAAGAATGTCAGCTCAGAGGTGATCCATCTCTCTAATTAACCAACTTCAATTAATTAGTGCTCCCTTTAGATAAGGTTTTGCTTTTGAGCTTTGGATTTTAAGAAACCAAATTGAATCATAAAAGTGGTTTGAGTGTTTGGCAACAGATTGTTTATTGTTTAATAACATAACAATCCGAAGCCAAAATAGGAATGCCAATTTTTCCATCCCTATTGGGTATCAAGTCTCATTCCTAATTCGATGTGGCCAGGGATGGAGATTGTCTTGGTAAGGATAGAGATGGAGATAGAGAGTGAAGTTCTCACTCCACTTTCATCTCAAATAATATTTAATTTTTTTTCATGTTAAATAAAATCTACTTTCTAAAAAATTTAATCAAAAGATTTTCAGAGATTTATGTCCCCGACAAAGAACCCATCTTTGGTAGGGGTCGGAATTTATGAAAATGGAGACTTATTTCAAAGTTAGGATCGGGGATGGTGAGTATGCTCCCTGCCTGGTAGCCGTTCCTAAGGCTGAGTTTGAAAGGAGTATAGATGCAAATATATAGAGTGCAAAACCTTATATTTTGTATGTATTTATGCTGTACATATTTGCATTTATACTGCTTCCAAATTGAGCCTAAGCCAAAATCACATTTAATCCCTAAACACAAATCTTCAAATTAGAACTTTCTGCTTTTGCCTTTGAAAGCACTAATCCTGAAGTTTATCCAAATCCAACTTTAATTGTTTAGGATCTAATGCAATAAGTATGTTTTTTGAGATTTAAATGAAGTTTATATTAATTGATTTCTATTTCATGTTAATCTGAAATCACGATCAAAGAAGAAAAAGGAAAAGGAAAATATGCTTATTGACATCTACACCTCTCATTTTTAATTACCCCATTAATGGCAGGGTTTGTCGAACTTCACTGCATCCATCATCAGTCAACTAGTTATAAATATGAAGCGCATTCATGACATGGGAGTGAAGAAAGTTGCAGTTACAGCTATTGAGCCAATCGGATGTCTTCCTGTAATCTCAGTCTTGTCTTCTTATCAACAATGCAATGAAACCTATAACAAGATATCGATCTTCCATAACCTCTTATTACAGCAAGCTGTGGAGAAATTGAACAACGAGACCAGCGAATCCACATTCATGATTCTTGATCTCTATAACGCATTCATCTCCATATTTGAGAGACAGAAAGAACATCCAGGTGATTTCTCTACTTTGAGTAGAAATTAATACTAATTTGAATGATTAATTATGTCTTTAGTTTTGAAAGTAAAGACATAAGTATTTGAGCTTTGGGCAGAGAAAATTCGAAGTGATGGTTTTGTTTCCTATAATGAATTTATTCAAAGTTTAAGAAGTACTCTTCCATGATTATACTCAATCCATCGTTTGATTTGTTGGTCACTTTCTGTAGTAATTCAGGACTTCTTCCCTCTATTTGTTGGCCAAGTAGTAACAATAGAACATTTGGTGCCCTGAACAGGAAGCTTGAAGTTTGGTAATCCATTGAAGCCATGCTGCGTGGGTTTAACCAGAAAAGACTTATGTGGAGATAAAGATGAAAATGGTGTGCCTAAGTATACAGTATGTGAAAATCCTGAATCTGCATTCTTTTGGGATGATGTCCACCCTTCACATGAAGGTTGGCATGCAATCTATTCAACTTTGCAACATTCACTACAGCAACTATATATACGATGAATCTCTTTACTATAAATACATACAAATATTAAGGTTTTTTCTGTTTCCATTCTTCTTTCATTTCTTTTCTTGTATTTTTATTTTGTTTTTAAGTACAAAAACTCTGGCTTCAAGAGTGTAATCGGTTTTTCTTCTGTGTATCTTGAACAAGAAGCAAAAAATTTATTTGCTTGTATCTTCCAGTACCTCAGCAGAGGCCATCACATTCATTTCTCTGTTGGCTTAATTAAATAATAAATCCTTGAATTCTTTTCCTTTTTTTTTTTTTTCTAAGGCCCAGTTTGGAAGGAGTATAAATACAAATTTGTAGAGTACAAAACCTTATATTTTATATTATTTTGTATGTATTTATACTATACATATTTGTATTTGTACTCTTTCCAAACTGAGCCTAAAGTGAAAACTCACAGAGGGGTAATTTGGCTATCCCAACACCAACTCAAATGTAGGGGTGCAAGGTAGGCAGGGTGGGTCAGGTTTGACCTAGCTTAAGCTAGCCCAACCCTAAGAATTAGGCCTAATGCCCAAGCCTGGCCTATGCCTAAGGTCAAACCCGAATTGTCCAACCTGGGCTCAGCCTACACTGAAATTTGATACATTTGGGTTAATCTCAAGCATGAGCTAGGCTCGGGTTGGTCAATCAGTGTGTACTAAAATTTGATATATATAAATGTATATGTATATATATGAACGTATGCATGCATACAAATATGTGTTTATATATGCATATAGGTACGTACTTGGTCAGTTTAGGTTTGAGCTACCTAGGACTAGGTCTGGGCCTAGTCAGATTAAGAAAAAAAAAGAAAAAAAAAAAACTTTTGTACCTAGGCCCAGCCAAAGGATTGAAAGTATAAGTCCAGCTTTTGTAGAATGTATAAAATATCCATCTTACCCAATAATCACACTTAAGAAGTTTAGTATTTCAACTTGAATGCAAAACCTTTAAGCCTCTAAAATTGCCAACTTCAAGTCTTCACTTTGAGACACTAAGCCTCTTTGTTGAAATTTAAGAAAAATTAAAAGTACAAGAGCATGAGAGAGGTTGTTGTTGTGATGAAAATGGGTAAGGGTTAGGGTATTTTAAAAGTTGAAAATAATTGAATTGACCAAAATAACCCTCAGAAACTAGTTGGTTATAGTTGTTGGAGAGGCATTTTTGTCATTTGAAAATTTTATTATCACATACTTAAAATGCCCCCAAAATTATTAGGGTCATTTAAGTCATTTTATGCACCCTCTACATACACATACCCCAAAATAGCTATTTATAATTGTTGGGGGTAATTTTGATATTTAACCTTCTAAAAACGACTATATAATCGTTGGTAATGGACATTGGGCCACAGGCCAGGCTGTGTCATGCCAAGCCTGTAGGTCATGTTAGCATGGACCCGCCCAGGCTGCGAGCCGGCATGACCCAAGGGCTATGAAACCTTGGCTCAGCCGGAAATAGGGGTCGTGTTGTGCTAGGCACATGTTACTGTATCTAGCGAGCTGGCCTGTGAGCCTTAGGACCCGTTTTGCATCTATATCTATATATATATATAAATATATATATAAAACATGATAATCATGTACTGTACATATAAAGTTGAATTAATTTGATCCCTGAGTTTAGGAAATAAGAACGTTTGGCAAAATGAAATAGAGAAATAGGGCCAATCTGAATCAAACCCCTAAAGATTTGGGTTAGAGTTGGGGTTCAAGAGCTTGGGTTGGGTTAGGGTTGACCTGAACCCAACCAAACCTAGTATAAAAACTTGTATTCTATAAAATCAACTCAGAAAAGGTTTTTATTACAATTTATTTTATTTTTAATAATTTAATTTAAAAATAAATAACCAGGACCCTTCACTTGATATCTTCTACTCATATTCCTCTGTTGTAGGTGTGAAAAAAAATCAACGTTTAGTTTATTAAGAAACAGGGCATTTAATGCAGATATTGCCCCAACTTGGAGACCCCACCATCCAGTCGATTTCATGCATGGTGGGCCTTTCAACTCAAATCCTGACTAGAAAATGTGCATCACATGTAAATGGAATGTATCATTTCAAAATTGAATTTTGTTGTGTCATTTTGTGTTTACCTATCAATTTCGATTCGATTAGAATTCAACTATTTAATTATTTTAGGTAATTAATAAATATTTTATTTATATAAATATATAAATTATTTATATAATTTAATTATTATATATAAATTATATAAAAAATTTAATAATTTTATATATTATATATAAGAATTAAATAATTAGTTGAATTCGGATATTTATCGAATCGAATTAAGTGATATTCGAATTCGAATCCGATTAATTTGATATGAATAGGATATCCAAATTCGACTGATTACATATTTGAATTATTTGAATCCGATTCAATTATGTTAAATTTTGAATTCAAAATTGGAGTTTCGAATACAGTTGACACCCCTAGAAGGGTTAGGTTGGATAATTCTCAAATTCAGGTAATCAACCAAATACATGACCCCAATCCTATATTTTCAAGTCAAGTTGAGTCAAATTAGCAGGTTGGATCAACTTTTTGCCAGTTTTAATTTGATGTTACCATTTAAGCCTCCTTCATTTGCATCTTGATGTTGTCCAATCCGTGGTGTTTCGAACCGAGGACACAATCAGATAATCCTACCAACTGGACGAGGCCAAGGTGGAAGAACGAAGCTACGCACTGAGATCTACAATCAGGAGAAAGGTCCCGATACTGAAGTCAATTGGGCAGAGAAAGAGGTGGTTGGGTCGAGTAGGTTAATATAATATTGGTCTTGAGCCGAAGAGATAGTGTAGGGATATTCAAAGTGTTCCTCAAAAGGTCCCTTAGCTCGAGTGGGGAATATCTATTTATACTTAGGTGTTCGTGTTCTAGATGAACAGGGCTTCTGAGGTTGTTAGGATGAGGTCGTCCGTCGAAGTCTTCAGGATGTTTCCTCTTCCCTGATAGAGTTTGCTTCCTTGTTCGTGTGGGACATTCCTTCTTAACTGTGCTCTTCTATCACATGTAGTGCCGACGTGGCTTGAGAGAGAGATGATGGTTGTAGAAGTTGCCATGTGGCATCCTTAGCCAGCTCAACCATAACCTGAACACCACTCCCCTAGTTCCAAAGTTGAGGAGTGTAAGGCTCAATTATAATTAGGCGTGAAAGAACTTTAATTTCTTTAAATTGATTGGCTCAAAGTATTACTATTAATATTAATATCGTTAATAATAATAATAATAATAATAATAATAATAAAGCTCAGTGCTCTGCAAAGTTGATATTTTGGAGAAATCATTGACAGAAGTTTTAGTGGAAAGTTGTGGAAGCGTTGGCGTTTTCACTAAACATCGTAATGGCCGTTCCAGTAGAAGCCATTTTATAAAGCGAAAAACCACAAGAATAAAATTTTGGCTGTCGGAACTTGGAATCATTGTTGGGCATGACCCATCAGCCCATTCACTCCTTTATCTGTCTTTCTATCTAAAGCAAATTACTCCTATACCCCACATCGATGTAAATATGTCATTAACCCTGTCAGTCCCATACCATTCTTTGGCTGTAATCGATCGTATGGGATTTACCTCCATCTGCGTTTTAATTATTTGATTTAATTGCCTATAACATCTGAAATTCAATCGGAAATCGAGTCGGATTCATAAAACACCTAATCAATTTTGAATTCATCAAATTAATCGGGTTACTGGATTTCTTCAGAGTTGGAGGGATAATCTGACCAAGCAAGCAAAAGAGCATAAACTAGGATAAAAGAGAGAGAGCGTGTGTAAAGACAGAAATACAGAAGAGAACAACCTAAAATACAGAATAAAGTAACAAATCAATACATACAAAAATGCTATTGTAAGATCAAAAGTATTTCATAGCTTAACACAGATAGCAACAGTGAACAAGAACTCCAGAACTAGAGAAAGCGTCAAAGAATCGTACATTTCTGTGTATCGATAGAGCTGTATTGGTAACTTTCAAGTTTTAATTGATGTATCTTTTATTTTTTTGGGTAACATACTAAATCCTCCCTGATTTTTCTGACAATTATAAAAACTTCCCTTGTATTTTCATTTTAATAGAAACCTCCCCCTGTACTTTTTAGAAAACATGCAACTACTTCCCTTCCTCGGTTGAAAAGTCGATTTAATGTGCTTCTTTTTTTAAATGCCTATTTTGTCCTTATGTCTATCTATTTAGATATAAATTTATTAAAATACCCTCCAAAAACACTTCATTTTCTTTTGAGATCTAAGAACCAAATCTGCCAGCCTTCTCTCTCAAGTTTGTTTCACTGTCTTTTGTTTGCCATATCCATCGCATACACATGGCCTTAATCAATTCTAGAGTCTCCTTAGCGTGTCTTGAAAATGTTTTAGTAGATTGGCAACGGTATGGAATCCACCATTGTAGTAAACGGAAGCATTTGAGTAAAATTTTTGGAGATTAAGTGCTCTGTAATCAAGGATCTTCTGTGCTTCTAGTAGGCAGTAATGAAGATCTAAATCCCCTCTATGTTTCGAGCATCTTTTCTACTTTTCAAGCAAGATCTAAATCCCCTTTGTGCTTTGTAATCAATGTTTTGTCAAACTTTAGAACACCATAATCAAATTAACACATATAGATGAATTTTTAAATTACCCGTGTAATTGAGAGTATAAGACAAACTGATGTAGGCGCATTTAGCTGGCCTGTACGAGGCTGACGCGTGTCAAACTGGAGGTCGCCAGCCTAAGCGTACCATGGGGACACTCAAGGCTATCAGGCGCAAACCGGACGGACCTAGTCATAGGGCGTCGTGTGCTTCTGGTAGAAGATCTCACCAGGCCCTTATACGGTTGAACAATCTTTAAGCATTACTTCTCCCTGGAGAACCTAAGTGCTATCTGAGACCTCGTCTGGACCCTTTGGCTCTAGACCTCTAGATCACCTTGCATGCGTACTAACTTGACCGTCGGAGTCTTTGCCTCGGGTACTCACCCAAGGCCTCTAACACTTCACTCCTTGCAGGACCCGTACCGAGGCCTCCTTTTGACCCCTTGCACATCACACTCGGCACTATCCCTCGGCTCCTACAGTATCCAAAGAGACCTTCCACCTTGGACTTAGTCCTCGGCCTCGGCTTCCCCTCTTCGGACTTAGTCCTCAGCCTCGGCACTAACCCTCGGCTCCTATAGGATCCAAAGAGACTTTCCAGCTCGAACTTAGCCCTCTCCATCGAAGCTCATGAGAGAAATTACCTTGATGTCCTCGGCCAATCCGAGCATCAACAATTGGCACTGTCTGTAGGAAAGTTGCTAAGACAATCCCCTAAAGCATCAAGAACTAAAACCTCCCCAGCTTCAAACACCATGGTACGAAGATCCAGGAACCCTCAGAACCTGGTTATGAACGAGCAGTTCCAAGCGGTCCGGGATCGTCTGGAATACTTAACATAGCACGTGGAGCAAGTATAACCCCAGGCAGGAGGTCCCTCCTGAGGCGACTGCCCTGCTAGGGTGTCAGAACACCAGGGTCGGCGCGAGTAGACCGAACTACCAGCCCTTGGCCGATCCAATACTTGGCAGGTCGAGCCCTCTGAGTTAGGCAGAAGTCGACCCCTCAGCCCATCTAGGACGAACGAAAGGCCTCCTAGCTGAAGGGAGGAAGAACCAATGACGTCTGAAGACAGCCGCCAGCCTTCTGAGCAGCACCACCATCGCAGGAGGGACAACACCCAGGACGAAGGCAAACGCTTCGGCCATCGCAGTGCCCATTCCAGGGCCGAGGGCCGACACCACGCCTCTCCCCCTCCAATTTTCGACCTCTGCAACGCCCTAAACGACCGTCGCGCCCGACGAGAGACGTGCGGTCCTGCTTCGGAGCACTCCAGAGCCCGAGCCGACCCCACTGTGCTCATGAAGATAAAGCGGGCAAGCGTAGGCTCCCGCCGACCCTCGAATCATGGAGCTACAAGCCGAGCTCAGGGCTGTTAGGGATGAGCTTTGACAAGTTCGCGAAAGCCGAGCTAACACCTCAACAGAACAAAACAATCAGATGGGGAGGATGGACGCCTTCACCCCAGACATCATTTTGAAACCTCTTCCCTAGCACTTCAAGGCTCCCATGCTAAAGATGTACGATGGGAGATCTGACCCCAACGGCCACCTGGAAGGTTTCAGAGTGCTCATGATACTCTATGGGTATTCTGATGCCTTGACGTGTTGAACCTTCTAGGCTACCTATAGGGGGGCAGCTCACCGTTGGTTATCCAGCCTCCCACCTTGATCAATCGGCTCATGGGAGCAGTTTACCAGTCTATTCCTTGCTTGCTTCATCAGTAGTGGACGATGTCAGAAAAGTGTGGTCTCGCTAATGTTGATAAAAAAGAAGCAAGGAGAAAGTCTGCGATCCTACATCGATCACTTCAAAAAGGAAGAGCTCAAGGTCCGTGACCTTGACCACATGGTCTTTATGCATGCTGCCATTAATGGGCTTTGTGTCGGCTCGGCCCTCAAGTGCTCGGTTGCCAAGACCGTGCCAAAGACGAAGCTAGAGTTCCTCAAGAAGGCCTAGAAGTATACTGCGACCGAAGAGGCTTTAGCTAGGGACCACCAGGAAAGGGAAGCTGAGTGCCACAATGGGCCCTCTGAAAAGAAGAGGAAGGGTAGGGAGAACCACCACCACAATAACAACAACGACAAGGACAACAAGAAGCCACCAGCCTCGGTCCTGGCTTACAAGGAATACACGCCACTTAACTCCACCCGTGCCCAGATACTAATGCAAATCGGGGAGGAGAAGTACGTAAAGTGGCCTGAGAAGATGAAGAGGAACCCTAGGAGGGGAAATCCCAAGAAGTATTGCGAGTACCACCGTGGCACCGGGCATGATATGACGGACTGCTATGATCTTAAGAATGAGATAGATTCCCTCATCCATCATGGGCACCTTTAGCAGTTCGTAAGAGGAGAGGATGGCGCCTCGTCCTCCCAGCAGCAACAACACTAGCATGTGGTAGGTGTCATCGACATCATCGATGGGGGCATGGCCTCGGGTGGGGCATCCGCCTCGGTTCACAAGGCCTACGCCAAGTAGTTGAACATTTAGGGGCCGGCCCCGAAGAAGCAGAAGTACCTGGATGCTCCAAAGAAATTGACCTATCCAAAAGTGCTCGTCTTCACCGACGAGGACCTGAAGGGGGTCATAGTTCCCCACAGCGACGCCCTCATGGTCACAGCAATCATCGCCAACTACATAGTAAAGAAGATCCTAGTGGATAGCGACTCCTCGACTGACACCCTCTTCTAGGACACCTTCAAAAGGATGAAGCTCGCGTCCGATCGGTTCCAGCCAGTTGACATTCCCCTCGTCGACTGCTCTGGTAGTGTCATCAGACCAGAGGGAAAGATCACCCTGCCCATCATGGTAGGGACCGAAACGGACCAGGTGATTTGGATGCATGAGTTCCTCATGAAGGTTGGCTCCCCCTACAATGCAATAATTGGGAGGTCAATCCTTCACACACTAGGGGTTGCCATGTCTTCCTACCACCTAGCCCTCAAATTTCCCACCGAGCACGGCATTGGAGTTGTTCGTGTGAACTAGCAGATAGCCCGCTAGTGCTATGTGGCAGCGTTGAAGGGCAAGAATAAGGAGGCCCTGTCACTGGAGGGCCTTGACCTTATGTAGGAGCTAGCGAGCCGAGGCCAGTTGACCGAGGACCTCGTCTTGGTTCCCCTAGACGAGGCAAACCCTAAGAATGCAGTACGCATCGGGTCCAACCTTCCCCCTAAACACCTATCCGAACTGGTAAGTTTCCTTGGAACTAATGTTGACGTCTTTTCTTGGTCTGCCATTGATATGCCCGGAGTTGACCCCTCAGTCATTACTCACAAGATGAACGTGGACCCAAGCTCTAGGCTAGTTTGACAAAAGAAGAGGAACTTTGAATTTGAGCAATGGAAGGCGATAGGAGAGGAAGTTGATAAGATACTCGAAGTCGGCTTCATCCAAGAGGTACACTACCCTAACTGGTTGTCAAATGTGGTTTTGGTAAAGAAAGATAACGAGAAGTAGCGTATCTGAACTGACTTCACAAACCTTAAGTGAGCCTACCCGAATGACAGTTTTCCTTTACCGAGGATAGACCACCTAATTGATTCCACTACAGGATACAAGCTACTCAGCTTCATGGAGGCCTTCTCCAGATATAACCAAATAAAGATGCACCCCGAGGATGAGGAGAATACCTTGTTCATCACTGAGCATGGCACATACTGCTACAAAGTGATGTCGTTCAACCTTAAGAATGCGGGGGCCACCTACCAACGCCTTATCAACAAGGTGTTCAAGAACAAAATGGGAAGGGACATCAAAACATATGTGGATGGCATGGTAATGAATAGCCTGAAAGCTGAAGCACACACCTCGGACCTGGCCGAGACACTTGACACTCTACGCAGTTTCAACATGAAACTTAACCCAAGCAAGTGTGCCTTTGACATCACCTCGAGCAAGTTCTTGGGCTTTGTTATCACTCAAAGAGGCATTAAAGCCAACCTGGACAAGATACATGCCATACTAGACATGGCACCCCCTTGATTGGTGAAGTAGACCTAGAGGCTCACTAGTAGAATAGCCACTCTCAACCGCTTCATGTCGAAGTCGGCCGATCACTGCCTTCACTTCTTCCGCGCCATCAAGAAGCTAAAAGATTTCTAATGGACAGAGGAATGCTAGTGTGCCTTCGACGAGCTAAAGCTATACCTCGCCTCACCTACCCTCCTCGTCCGGTCGGCATCAGGGGAAACCTCGTACTTATACTTATCAGTAGGGGATGAGGCCATTAGCTCGGTCCTAGTAAAAGATGACGGAGTCCAGAGACCTATATACTATGTCAGCAAGGTCCTCTATGATGTTGAAACCAGGTACCCTAAAGTGGAAAAGTTAGCCTTCGCCCTCGTTATCTTGGCCAAAAAGCTTAGATCATCCTGGTTCTGACAAACCAGCCCCTTAAGGCCATCCTCGCCAAGTGGGCAATCAAGCTGTCTAATTTCGACATCTAGTACCAACTGAGGCCCGCAATTAAAGCACAAGCCTTGACTGATTTTGTAGCAGAGTGCACGTTAACTAGACCCCTCGGCCGACCCCTCGAAGATGAACCAGAAGAGGTGCACCCGATCGAGGAAGCACATACCGCATGGAGACTCTTTGTTGATGGTTTGTCCAAGACTTGCGAGCCGAGAACACAAGAGCCAACGCCCTCTCTAAGCTGGCAAGTACCCCAGACGCAGCCCTCAACCACACTGTTGGCATGGAGAAGCTACCACGATCCTCTATAGAAGAAGCCCAAGCACTCCCGCTAGATGCCGAACCATCTTGGATGGACCCCATCATTTACTTCCTACTAACAGGACGACTGCTCGACGACAAGAACGAAACTAGATGACTCTAACATTAGGCAACACACTACACCTTGTTGAAGGGAAAGTTGTATTGAAAATCCTTCACCTTGCCTTACCTCCGATGCCTCCGTCGGGAGAAGGGCGAATACATGCTCCAAGAAATTCACGAAGGCATCTATGGTAACCACCTCGGTGGCTGAGCCCTATCCCAAAAAACACTAATGCAGGGGGTACCTTTGGCCAACTCTTCACAAGGACACAATCGAGCTGGTACGAAGGTGTGATCAATGTCAGAGACATGTTAACCTCTACCATCAACCAGCCACAACCCTCTCGGCTCTCAGCAGCCCCTGGCCCTTTTCCAAGTGGGGAATGGACCTCCTCAGCCCCTTCCCTCAAGAAACAGGGGGTAGAAAATACCTCGTCATCACTGTGGACTACTTCACCAAATGGGTAGAAGCCGAACCCCTAGCCACCATTACAGCTCGAGCAGTTCAAAGCCTTTTTTGGAAGAACGTTATTTGTTGCTTCAGCCTCCCCCACGTGCTAGTCACTAACAACGGGAAGCAATTTGATGACGCCAAGTTTTGAGAGTGGTTTACCTCCCTCGGCTCAAGCAGCAGTACACTTTGGTGGGCTACCCCCAGACAAATGGCCTAGCCGAGGTCACAAATAGAACAATCGTGGATGGACTAAAGACCTGGCTAGACCGAGCCAAAGGCTTATGGGTTGATGAGCTAAATAGTGTACTCTGAGCATATCAAAGCACACCTCG